>NW_027439413.1:0-88571 GCF_964188355.1 Buteo buteo
GCCCAGCCCCGAAAGCTCTTGCTGCTCTTCCCCTCCCCTTGGCGCCCTATCCGCAGGCCCCGCAGCGCTGGGGCTCCGGGCTTTGCCAGAGGCGGGACACCTCGGGGCCCGTCGGCCGCCGCCGAGCCTCTTTTCCGGGGGGGCGAACGTCGGGCTCCTGCTCCCGCAGGGAAGGGCCCAGCCCCGAAAGCTCTTGCTGCTCTTCCCCTCCCCTTGGCGCCCTATCCGCAGGCCCCGCAGCGCTGGGGCTCCGGGCTTTGCCAGAGGCGGGACACCTCGGGGCCCGTCGGCCGCCGCCGAGCCTCTTTTCCGGGGGGGCGAACGTCGGGCTCCTGCTCCCGCAGGGAAGGGCCCAGCCCCGAAAGCTCTTGCTGCTCTTCCCCTCCCCTTGGCGCCCTATCCGCAGGCCCCGCAGCGCTGGGGCTCCGGGCTTTGCCAGAGGCGGGACACCTCGGGGCCCGTCGGCCGCCGCCGAGCCTCTTTTCCGGGGGGGCGAACGTCGGGCTCCTGCTCCCGCAGGGAAGGGCCCAGCCCCGAAAGCTCTTGCTGCTCTTCCCCTCCCCTTGGCGCCCTATCCGCAGGCCCCGCAGCGCTGGGGCTCCGGGCTTTGCCAGAGGCGGGACACCTCGGGGCCCGTCGGCCGCCGCCGAGCCTCTTTTCCGGGGGGGCGAACGTCGGGCTCCTGCTCCCGCAGGGAAGGGCCCAGCCCCGAAAGCTCTTGCTGCTCTTCCCCTCCCCTTGGCGCCCTATCCGCAGGCCCCGCAGCGCTGGGGCTCCGGGCTTTGCCAGAGGCGGGACACCTCGGGGCCCGTCGGCCGCCGCCGAGCCTCTTTTCCGGGGGGGCGAACGTCGGGCTCCTGCTCCCGCAGGGAAGGGCCCAGCCCCGAAAGCTCTTGCTGCTCTTCCCCTCCCCTTGGCGCCCTATCCGCAGGCCCCGCAGCGCTGGGGCTCCGGGCTTTGCCAGAGGCGGGACACCTCGGGGCCCGTCGGCCGCCGCCGAGCCTCTTTTCCGGGGGGGCGAACGTCGGGCTCCTGCTCCCGCAGGGAAGGGCCCAGCCCCGAAAGCTCTTGCTGCTCTTCCCCTCCCCTTGGCGCCCTATCCGCAGGCCCCGCAGCGCTGGGGCTCCGGGCTTTGCCAGAGGCGGGACACCTCGGGGCCCGTCGGCCGCCGCCGAGCCTCTTTTCCGGGGGGGCGAACGTCGGGCTCCTGCTCCCGCAGGGAAGGGCCCAGCCCCGAAAGCTCTTGCTGCTCTTCCCCTCCCCTTGGCGCCCTATCCGCAGGCCCCGCAGCGCTGGGGCTCCGGGCTTTGCCAGAGGTGGGACACCTCGGGGCCCGTCGGCCGCCGCCGAGCCTCTTTTCCGGGGGGGCGAACGTCGGGCTCCTGCTCCCGCAGGGAAGGGCCCAGCCCCGAAAGCTCTTGCTGCTCTTCCCCTCCCCTTGGCGCCCTATCCGCAGGCCCCGCAGCGCTGGGGCTCCGGGCTTTGCCAGAGGCGGGACACCTCGGGGCCCGTCGGCCGCCGCCGAGCCTCTTTTCCGGGGGGGCGAACGTCGGGCTCCTGCTCCCGCAGGGAAGGGCCCAGCCCCGAAAGCTCTTGCTGCTCTTCCCCTCCCCTTGGCGCCCTATCCGCAGGCCCCGCAGCGCTGGGGCTCCGGGCTTTGCCAGAGGCGGGACACCTCGGGGCCCCTCGGCCGCCGCCGAGCCTCTTTTCCGGGGGGGCGAACGTCGGGCTCCTGCTCCCGCAGGGAAGGGCCCAGCCCCGAAAGCTCTTGCTGCTCTTCCCCTCCCCTTGGCGCCCTATCCGCAGGCCCCGCAGCGCTGGGGCTCCGGGCTTTGCCAGAGGCGGGACACCTCGGGGCCCGTCGGCCGCCGCCGAGCCTCTTTTCCGGGGGGGCGAACGTCGGGCTCCTGCTCCCGCAGGGAAGGGCCCAGCCCCGAAAGCTCTTGCTGCTCTTCCCCTCCCCTTGGCGCCCTATCCGCAGGCCCCGCAGCGCTGGGGCTCCGGGCTTTGCCAGAGGCGGGACACCTCGGGGCCCGTCGGCCGCCGCCGAGCCTCTTTTCCGGGGGGGCGAACGTCGGGCTCCTGCTCCCGCAGGGAAGGGCCCAGCCCCGAAAGCTCTTGCTGCTCTTCCCGTCCCCTTGACGCCCTATCCGCAGGCCCCGCAGCGCTGGGGCTCCGGGCTTTGCCAGAGGCGGGACACCTCGGGGCCCGTCGGCCGCCGCCGAGCCTCTTTTCCGGGGGGGCGAACGTCGGGCTCCTGCTCCCGCAGGGAAGGGCCCAGCCCCGAAAGCTCTTGCTGCTCTTCCCCTCCCCTTGGCGCCCTATCCGCAGGCCCCGCAGCGCTGGGGCTCCGGGCTTTGCCAGAGGCGGGACACCTCGGGGCCCGTCGGCCGCCGCCGAGCCTCTTTTCCGGGGGGGCGAACGTCGGGCTCCTGCTCCCGCAGGGAAGGGCCCAACCCCGAAAGCTCTTGCTGCTCTTCCCCTCCCCTTGGCGCCCTATCCGCAGGCCCCGCAGCGCTGGGGCTCCGGGCTTTGCCAGAGGCGGGACACCTCGGGGCCCGTCGGCCGCCGCCGAGCCTCTTTTCCGGGGGGGCGAACGTCGGGCTCCTGCTCCCGCAGGGAAGGGCCCAGCCCCGAAAGCTCTTGCTGCTCTTCCCCTCCCCTTGGCGCCCTATCCGCAGGCCCCGCAGCGCTGGGGCTCCGGGCTTTGCCAGAGGCGGGACACCTCAGGGCCCGTCGGCCGCCGCCGAGCCTCTTTTCCGGGGGGGCGAACGTCGGGCTCCTGCTCCCGCAGGGAAGGGCCCAGCCCCGAAAGCTCTTGCTGCTCTTCCCCTCCCCTTGGCGCCCTATCCGCAGGCCCCGCAGCGCTGGGGCTCCGGGCTTTGCCAGAGGCGGGACACCTCGGGGCCCGTCGGCCGCCGCCGAGCCTCTTTTCCGGGGGGGCGAACGTCGGGCTCCTGCTCCCGCAGGGAAGGGCCCAGCCCCGAAAGCTCTTGCTGCTCTTCCCCTCCCCTTGGCGCCCTATCCGCAGGCCCCGCAGCGCTGGGGCTCCGGGCTTTGCCAGAGGCGGGACACCTCGGGGCCCGTCGGCCGCCGCCGAGCCTCTTTTCCGGGGGGGCGAACGTCGGGCTCCTGCTCCCGCAGGGAAGGGCCCAGCCCCGAAAGCTCTTGCTGCTCTTCCCCTCCCCTTGGCGCCCTATCCGCAGGCCCCGCAGCGCTGGGGCTCCGGGCTTTGCCAGAGGCGGGACACCTCGGGGCCCGTCGGCCGCCGCCGAGCCTCTTTTCCGGGGGGGCGAACGTCGGGCTCCTGCTCCCGCAGGGAAGGGCCCAGCCCCGAAAGCTCTTGCTGCTCTTCCCCTCCCCTTGGCGCCCTATCCGCAGGCCCCGCAGCGCTGGGGCTCCGGGCTTTGCCAGAGGCGGGACACCTCGGGGCCCGTCGGCCGCCGCCGAGCCTCTTTTCCGGGGGGGCGAACGTCGGGCTCCTGCTCCCGCAGGGAAGGGCCCAGCCCCGAAAGCTCTTGCTGCTCTTCCCCTCCCCTTGGCGCCCTATCCGCAGGCCCCGCAGCGCTGGGGCTCCGGGCTTTGCCAGAGGCGGGACACCTCGGGGCCCGTCGGCCGCCGCCGAGCCTCTTTTCCGGGGGGGCGAACGTCGGGCTCCTGCTCCCGCAGGGAAGGGCCCAGCCCCGAAAGCTCTTGCTGCTCTTCCCCTCCCCTTGGCGCCCTATCCGCAGGCCCCGCAGCGCTGGGGCTCCGGGCTTTGCCAGAGGCGGGACACCTCGGGGCCCGTCGGCCGCCGCCGAGCCTCTTTTCCGGGGGGGCGAACGTCGGGCTCCTGCTCCCGCAGGGAAGGGCCCAGCCCCGAAAGCTCTTGCTGCTCTTCCCCTCCCCTTGGCGCCCTATCCGCAGGCCCCGCAGCGCTGGGGCTCCGGGCTTTGCCAGAGGCGGGACACCTCGGGGCCCGTCGGCCGCCGCCGAGCCTCTTTTCCGGGGGGGCGAACGTCGGGCTCCTGCTCCCGCAGGGAAGGGCCCAGCCCCGAAAGCTCTTGCTGCTCTTCCCCTCCCCTTGGCGCCCTATCCGCAGGCCCCGCAGCGCTGGGGCTCCGGGCTTTGCCAGAGGCGGGACACCTCGGGGCCCGTCGGCCGCCGCCGAGCCTCTTTTCCGGGGGGGCGAACGTCGGGCTCCTGCTCCCGCAGGGAAGGGCCCAGCCCCGAAAGCTCTTGCTGCTCTTCCCCTCCCCTTGGCGCCCTATCCGCAGGCCCCGCAGCGCTGGGGCTCCGGGCTTTGCCAGAGGCGGGACACCTCGGGGCCCGTCGGCCGCCGCCGAGCCTCTTTTCCGGGGGGGCGAACGTCGGGCTCCTGCTCCCGCAGGGAAGGGCCCAGCCCCGAAAGCTCTTGCTGCTCTTCCCCTCCCCTTGGCGCCCTATCCGCAGGCCCCGCAGCGCTGGGGCTCCGGGCTTTGCCAGAGGCGGGACACCTCGGGGCCCGTCGGCCGCCGCCGAGCCTCTTTTCCGGGGGGGCGAACGTCGGGCTCCTGCTCCCGCAGGGAAGGGCCCAGCCCCGAAAGCTCTTGCTGCTCTTCCCCTCCCCTTGGCGCCCTATCCGCAGGCCCCGCAGCGCTGGGGCTCCGGGCTTTGCCAGAGGCGGGACACCTCGGGGCCCGTCGGCCGCCGCCGAGCCTCTTTTCCGGGGGGGCGAACGTCGGGCTCCTGCTCCCGCAGGGAAGGGCCCAGCCCCGAAAGCTCTTGCTGCTCTTCCCCTCCCCTTGGCGCCCTATCCGCAGGCCCCGCAGCGCTGGGGCTCCGGGCTTTGCCAGAGGCGGGACACCTCGGGGCCCGTCGGCCGCCGCCGAGCCTCTTTTCCGGGGGGGCGAACGTCGGGCTCCTGCTCCCGCAGGGAAGGGCCCAGCCCCGAAAGCTCTTGCTGCTCTTCCCCTCCCCTTGGCGCCCTATCCGCAGGCCCCGCAGCGCTGGGGCTCCGGGCTTTGCCAGAGGCGGGACACCTCGGGGCCCGTCGGCCGCCGCCGAGCCTCTTTTCCGGGGGGGCGAACGTCGGGCTCCTGCTCCCGCAGGGAAGGGCCCAGCCCCGAAAGCTCTTGCTGCTCTTCCCCTCCCCTTGGCGCCCTATCCGCAGGCCCCGCAGCGCTGGGGCTCCGGGCTTTGCCAGAGGCGGGACACCTCGGGGCCCGTCGGCCGCCGCCGAGCCTCTTTTCCGGGGGGGCGAACGTCGGGCTCCTGCTCCCGCAGGGAAGGGCCCAGCCCCGAAAGCTCTTGCTGCTCTTCCCCTCCCCTTGGCGCCCTATCCGCAGGCCCCGCAGCGCTGGGGCTCCGGGCTTTGCCAGAGGCGGGACACCTCGGGGCCCGTCGGCCGCCGCCGAGCCTCTTTTCCGGGGGGGCGAACGTCGGGCTCCTGCTCCCGCAGGGAAGGGCCCAGCCCCGAAAGCTCTTGCTGCTCTTCCCCTCCCCTTGGCGCCCTATCCGCAGGCCCCGCAGCGCTGGGGCTCCGGGCTTTGCCAGAGGCGGGACACCTCGGGGCCCGTCGGCCGCCGCCGAGCCTCTTTTCCGGGGGGGCGAACGTCGGGCTCCTGCTCCCGCAGGGAAGGGCCCAGCCCCGAAAGCTCTTGCTGCTCTTCCCCTCCCCTTGGCGCCCTATCCGCAGGCCCCGCAGCGCTGGGGCTCCGGGCTTTGCCAGAGGCGGGACACCTCGGGGCCCGTCGGCCGCCGCCGAGCCTCTTTTCCGGGGGGGCGAACGTCGGGCTCCTGCTCCCGCAGGGAAGGGCCCAGCCCCGAAAGCTCTTGCTGCTCTTCCCCTCCCCTTGGCGCCCTATCCGCAGGCCCCGCAGCGCTGGGGCTCCGGGCTTTGCCAGAGGCGGGACACCTCGGGGCCCGTCGGCCGCCGCCGAGCCTCTTTTCCGGGGGGGCGAACGTCGGGCTCCTGCTCCCGCAGGGAAGGGCCCAGCCCCGAAAGCTCTTGCTGCTCTTCCCCTCCCCTTGGCGCCCTATCCGCAGGCCCCGCAGCGCTGGGGCTCCGGGCTTTGCCAGAGGCGGGACACCTCGGGGCCCGTCGGCCGCCGCCGAGCCTCTTTTCCGGGGGGGCGAACGTCGGGCTCCTGCTCCCGCAGGGAAGGGCCCAGCCCCGAAAGCTCTTGCTGCTCTTCCCCTCCCCTTGGCGCCCTATCCGCAGGCCCCGCAGCGCTGGGGCTCCGGGCTTTGCCAGAGGCGGGACACCTCGGGGCCCGTCGGCCGCCGCCGAGCCTCTTTTCCGGGGGGGCGAACGTCGGGCTCCTGCTCCCGCAGGGAAGGGCCCAGCCCCGAAAGCTCTTGCTGCTCTTCCCCTCCCCTTGGCGCCCTATCCGCAGGCCCCGCAGCGCTGGGGCTCCGGGCTTTGCCAGAGGCGGGACACCTCGGGGCCCGTCGGCCGCCGCCGAGCCTCTTTTCCGGGGGGGCGAACGTCGGGCTCCTGCTCCCGCAGGGAAGGGCCCAGCCCCGAAAGCTCTTGCTGCTCTTCCCCTCCCCTTGGCGCCCTATCCGCAGGCCCCGCAGCGCTGGGGCTCCGGGCTTTGCCAGAGGCGGGACACCTCGGGGCCCGTCGGCCGCCGCCGAGCCTCTTTTCCGGGGGGGCGAACGTCGGGCTCCTGCTCCCGCAGGGAAGGGCCCAGCCCCGAAAGCTCTTGCTGCTCTTCCCCTCCCCTTGGCGCCCTATCCGCAGGCCCCGCAGCGCTGGGGCTCCGGGCTTTGCCAGAGGCGGGACACCTCGGGGCCCGTCGGCCGCCGCCGAGCCTCTTTTCCGGGGGGGCGAACGTCGGGCTCCTGCTCCCGCAGGGAAGGGCCCAGCCCCGAAAGCTCTTGCTGCTCTTCCCCTCCCCTTGGCGCCCTATCCGCAGGCCCCGCAGCGCTGGGGCTCCGGGCTTTGCCAGAGGCGGGACACCTCGGGGCCCGTCGGCCGCCGCCGAGCCTCTTTTCCGGGGGGGCGAACGTCGGGCTCCTGCTCCCGCAGGGAAGGGCCCAGCCCCGAAAGCTCTTGCTGCTCTTCCCCTCCCCTTGGCGCCCTATCCGCAGGCCCCGCAGCGCTGGGGCTCCGGGCTTTGCCAGAGGCGGGACACCTCGGGGCCCGTCGGCCGCCGCCGAGCCTCTTTTCCGGGGGGGCGAACGTCGGGCTCCTGCTCCCGCAGGGAAGGGCCCAGCCCCGAAAGCTCTTGCTGCTCTTCCCCTCCCCTTGGCGCCCTATCCGCAGGCCCCGCAGCGCTGGGGCTCCGGGCTTTGCCAGAGGCGGGACACCTCGGGGCCCGTCGGCCGCCGCCGAGCCTCTTTTCCGGGGGGGCGAACGTCGGGCTCCTGCTCCCGCAGGGAAGGGCCCAGCCCCGAAAGCTCTTGCTGCTCTTCCCCTCCCCTTGGCGCCCTATCCGCAGGCCCCGCAGCGCTGGGGCTCCGGGCTTTGCCAGAGGCGGGACACCTCGGGGCCCGTCGGCCGCCGCCGAGCCTCTTTTCCGGGGGGGCGAACGTCGGGCTCCTGCTCCCGCAGGGAAGGGCCCAGCCCCGAAAGCTCTTGCTGCTCTTCCCCTCCCCTTGGCGCCCTATCCGCAGGCCCCGCAGCGCTGGGGCTCCGGGCTTTGCCAGAGGCGGGACACCTCGGGGCCCGTCGGCCGCCGCCGAGCCTCTTTTCCGGGGGGGCGAACGTCGGGCTCCTGCTCCCGCAGGGAAGGGCCCAGCCCCGAAAGCTCTTGCTGCTCTTCCCCTCCCCTTGGCGCCCTATCCGCAGGCCCCGCAGCGCTGGGGCTCCGGGCTTTGCCAGAGGCGGGACACCTCGGGGCCCGTCGGCCGCCGCCGAGCCTCTTTTCCGGGGGGGCGAACGTCGGGCTCCTGCTCCCGCAGGGAAGGGCCCAGCCCCGAAAGCTCTTGCTGCTCTTCCCCTCCCCTTGGCGCCCTATCCGCAGGCCCCGCAGCGCTGGGGCTCCGGGCTTTGCCAGAGGCGGGACACCTCGGGGCCCGTCGGCCGCCGCCGAGCCTCTTTTCCGGGGGGGCGAACGTCGGGCTCCTGCTCCCGCAGGGAAGGGCCCAGCCCTGAAAGCTCTTGCTGCTCTTCCCCTCCCCTTGGCGCCCTATCCGCAGGCCCCGCAGCGCTGGGGCTCCGGGCTTTGCCAGAGGCGGGACACCTCGGGGCCCGTCGGCCGCCGCCGAGCCTCTTTTCCGGGGGGGCGAACGTCGGGCTCCTGCTCCCGCAGGGAAGGGCCCAGCCCCGAAAGCTCTTGCTGCTCTTCCCCTCCCCTTGGCGCCCTATCCGCAGGCCCCGCAGCGCTGGGGCTCCGGGCTTTGCCAGAGGCGGGACACCTCGGGGCCCGTCGGCCGCCGCCGAGCCTCTTTTCCGGGGGGGCGAACGTCGGGCTCCTGCTCCCGCAGGGAAGGGCCCAGCCCCGAAAGCTCTTGCTGCTCTTCCCCTCCCCTTGGCGCCCTATCCGCAGGCCCCGCAGCGCTGGGGCTCCGGGCTTTGCCAGAGGCGGGACACCTCGGGGCCCGTCGGCCGCCGCCGAGCCTCTTTTCCGGGGGGGCGAACGTCGGGCTCCTGCTCCCGCAGGGAAGGGCCCAGCCCCGAAAGCTCTTGCTGCTCTTCCCCTCCCCTTGGCGCCCTATCCGCAGGCCCCGCAGCGCTGGGGCTCCGGGCTTTGCCAGAGGCGGGACACCTCGGGGCCCGTCGGCCGCCGCCGAGCCTCTTTTCCGGGGGGGCGAACGTCGGGCTCCTGCTCCCGCAGGGAAGGGCCCAGCCCCGAAAGCTCTTGCTGCTCTTCCCCTCCCCTTGGCGCCCTATCCGCAGGCCCCGCAGCGCTGGGGCTCCGGGCTTTGCCAGAGGCGGGACACCTCGGGGCCCGTCGGCCGCCGCCGAGCCTCTTTTCCGGGGGGGCGAACGTCGGGCTCCTGCTCCCGCAGGGAAGGGCCCAGCCCCGAAAGCTCTTGCTGCTCTTCCCCTCCCCTTGGCGCCCTATCCGCAGGCCCCGCAGCGCTGGGGCTCCGGGCTTTGCCAGAGGCGGGACACCTCGGGGCCCGTCGGCCGCCGCCGAGCCTCTTTTCCGGGGGGGCGAACGTCGGGCTCCTGCTCCCGCAGGGAAGGGCCCAGCCCCGAAAGCTCTTGCTGCTCTTCCCCTCCCCTTGGCGCCCTATCCGCAGGCCCCGCAGCGCTGGGGCTCCGGGCTTTGCCAGAGGCGGGACACCTCGGGGCCCGTCGGCCGCCGCCGAGCCTCTTTTCCGGGGGGGCGAACGTCGGGCTCCTGCTCCCGCAGGGAAGGGCCCAGCCCCGAAAGCTCTTGCTGCTCTTCCCCTCCCCTTGGCGCCCTATCCGCAGGCCCCGCAGCGCTGGGGCTCCGGGCTTTGCCAGAGGCGGGACACCTCGGGGCCCGTCGGCCGCCGCCGAGCCTCTTTTCCGGGGGGGCGAACGTCGGGCTCCTGCTCCCGCAGGGAAGGGCCCAGCCCCGAAAGCTCTTGCTGCTCTTCCCCTCCCCTTGGCGCCCTATCCGCAGGCCCCGCAGCGCTGGGGCTCCGGGCTTTGCCAGAGGCGGGACACCTCGGGGCCCGTCGGCCGCCGCCGAGCCTCTTTTCCGGGGGGGCGAACGTCGGGCTCCTGCTCCCGCAGGGAAGGGCCCAGCCCCGAAAGCTCTTGCTGCTCTTCCCCTCCCCTTGGCGCCCTATCCGCAGGCCCCGCAGCGCTGGGGCTCCGGGCTTTGCCAGAGGCGGGACACCTCGGGGCCCGTCGGCCGCCGCCGAGCCTCTTTTCCGGGGGGGCGAACGTCGGGCTCCTGCTCCCGCAGGGAAGGGCCCAGCCCCGAAAGCTCTTGCTGCTCTTCCCCTCCCCTTGGCGCCCTATCCGCAGGCCCCGCAGCGCTGGGGCTCCGGGCTTTGCCAGAGGCGGGACACCTCGGGGCCCGTCGGCCGCCGCCGAGCCTCTTTTCCGGGGGGGCGAACGTCGGGCTCCTGCTCCCGCAGGGAAGGGCCCAGCCCCGAAAGCTCTTGCTGCTCTTCCCCTCCCCTTGGCGCCCTATCCGCAGGCCCCGCAGCGCTGGGGCTCCGGGCTTTGCCAGAGGCGGGACACCTCGGGGCCCGTCGGCCGCCGCCGAGCCTCTTTTCCGGGGGGGCGAACGTCGGGCTCCTGCTCCCGCAGGGAAGGGCCCAGCCCCGAAAGCTCTTGCTGCTCTTCCCCTCCCCTTGGCGCCCTATCCGCAGGCCCCGCAGCGCTGGGGCTCCGGGCTTTGCCAGAGGCGGGACACCTCGGGGCCCGTCGGCCGCCGCCGAGCCTCTTTTCCGGGGGGGCGAACGTCGGGCTCCTGCTCCCGCAGGGAAGGGCCCAGCCCCGAAAGCTCTTGCTGCTCTTCCCCTCCCCTTGGCGCCCTATCCGCAGGCCCCGCAGCGCTGGGGCTCCGGGCTTTGCCAGAGGCGGGACACCTCGGGGCCCGTCGGCCGCCGCCGAGCCTCTTTTCCGGGGGGGCGAACGTCGGGCTCCTGCTCCCGCAGGGAAGGGCCCAGCCCCGAAAGCTCTTGCTGCTCTTCCCCTCCCCTTGGCGCCCTATCCGCAGGCCCCGCAGCGCTGGGGCTCCGGGCTTTGCCAGAGGCGGGACACCTCGGGGCCCGTCGGCCGCCGCCGAGCCTCTTTTCCGGGGGGGCGAACGTCGGGCTCCTGCTCCCGCAGGGAAGGGCCCAGCCCCGAAAGCTCTTGCTGCTCTTCCCCTCCCCTTGGCGCCCTATCCGCAGGCCCCGCAGCGCTGGGGCTCCGGGCTTTGCCAGAGGCGGGACACCTCGGGGCCCGTCGGCCGCCGCCGAGCCTCTTTTCCGGGGGGGCGAACGTCGGGCTCCTGCTCCCGCAGGGAAGGGCCCAGCCCCGAAAGCTCTTGCTGCTCTTCCCCTCCCCTTGGCGCCCTATCCGCAGGCCCCGCAGCGCTGGGGCTCCGGGCTTTGCCAGAGGCGGGACACCTCGGGGCCCGTCGGCCGCCGCCGAGCCTCTTTTCCGGGGGGGCGAACGTCGGGCTCCTGCTCCCGCAGGGAAGGGCCCAGCCCCGAAAGCTCTTGCTGCTCTTCCCCTCCCCTTGGCGCCCTATCCGCAGGCCCCGCAGCGCTGGGGCTCCGGGCTTTGCCAGAGGCGGGACACCTCGGGGCCCGTCGGCCGCCGCCGAGCCTCTTTTCCGGGGGGGCGAACGTCGGGCTCCTGCTCCCGCAGGGAAGGGCCCAGCCCCGAAAGCTCTTGCTGCTCTTCCCCTCCCCTTGGCGCCCTATCCGCAGGCCCCGCAGCGCTGGGGCTCCGGGCTTTGCCAGAGGCGGGACACCTCGGGGCCCGTCGGCCGCCGCCGAGCCTCTTTTCCGGGGGGGCGAACGTCGGGCTCCTGCTCCCGCAGGGAAGGGCCCAGCCCCGAAAGCTCTTGCTGCTCTTCCCCTCCCCTTGGCGCCCTATCCGCAGGCCCCGCAGCGCTGGGGCTCCGGGCTTTGCCAGAGGCGGGACACCTCGGGGCCCGTCGGCCGCCGCCGAGCCTCTTTTCCGGGGGGGCGAACGTCGGGCTCCTGCTCCCGCAGGGAAGGGCCCAGCCCCGAAAGCTCTTGCTGCTCTTCCCCTCCCCTTGGCGCCCTATCCGCAGGCCCCGCAGCGCTGGGGCTCCGGGCTTTGCCAGAGGCGGGACACCTCGGGGCCCGTCGGCCGCCGCCGAGCCTCTTTTCCGGGGGGGCGAACGTCGGGCTCCTGCTCCCGCAGGGAAGGGCCCAGCCCCGAAAGCTCTTGCTGCTCTTCCCCTCCCCTTGGCGCCCTATCCGCAGGCCCCGCAGCGCTGGGGCTCCGGGCTTTGCCAGAGGCGGGACACCTCGGGGCCCGTCGGCCGCCGCCGAGCCTCTTTTCCGGGGGGGCGAACGTCGGGCTCCTGCTCCCGCAGGGAAGGGCCCAGCCCCGAAAGCTCTTGCTGCTCTTCCCCTCCCCTTGGCGCCCTATCCGCAGGCCCCGCAGCGCTGGGGCTCCGGGCTTTGCCAGAGGCGGGACACCTCGGGGCCCGTCGGCCGCCGCCGAGCCTCTTTTCCGGGGGGGCGAACGTCGGGCTCCTGCTCCCGCAGGGAAGGGCCCAGCCCCGAAAGCTCTTGCTGCTCTTCCCCTCCCCTTGGCGCCCTATCCGCAGGCCCCGCAGCGCTGGGGCTCCGGGCTTTGCCAGAGGCGGGACACCTCGGGGCCCGTCGGCCGCCGCCGAGCCTCTTTTCCGGGGGGGCGAACGTCGGGCTCCTGCTCCCGCAGGGAAGGGCCCAGCCCCGAAAGCTCTTGCTGCTCTTCCCCTCCCCTTGGCGCCCTATCCGCAGGCCCCGCAGCGCTGGGGCTCCGGGCTTTGCCAGAGGCGGGACACCTCGGGGCCCGTCGGCCGCCGCCGAGCCTCTTTTCCGGGGGGGCGAACGTCGGGCTCCTGCTCCCGCAGGGAAGGGCCCAGCCCCGAAAGCTCTTGCTGCTCTTCCCCTCCCCTTGGCGCCCTATCCGCAGGCCCCGCAGCGCTGGGGCTCCGGGCTTTGCCAGAGGCGGGACACCTCGGGGCCCGTCGGCCGCCGCCGAGCCTCTTTTCCGGGGGGGCGAACGTCGGGCTCCTGCTCCCGCAGGGAAGGGCCCAGCCCCGAAAGCTCTTGCTGCTCTTCCCCTCCCCTTGGCGCCCTATCCGCAGGCCCCGCAGCGCTGGGGCTCCGGGCTTTGCCAGAGGCGGGACACCTCGGGGCCCGTCGGCCGCCGCCGAGCCTCTTTTCCGGGGGGGCGAACGTCGGGCTCCTGCTCCCGCAGGGAAGGGCCCAGCCCCGAAAGCTCTTGCTGCTCTTCCCCTCCCCTTGGCGCCCTATCCGCAGGCCCCGCAGCGCTGGGGCTCCGGGCTTTGCCAGAGGCGGGACACCTCGGGGCCCGTCGGCCGCCGCCGAGCCTCTTTTCCGGGGGGCGAACGTCGGGCTCCTGCTCCCGCAGGGAAGGGCCCAGCCCCGAAAGCTCTTGCTGCTCTTCCCCTCCCCTTGGCGCCCTATCCGCAGGCCCCGCAGCGCTGGGGCTCCGGGCTTTGCCAGAGGCGGGACACCTCGGGGCCCGTCGGCCGCCGCCGAGCCTCTTTTCCGGGGGGCGAACGTCGGGCTCCTGATCCCGCAGGGAAGGGCCCAGCCCCGAAAGCTCTTGCTGCTCTTCCCCTCCCCTTGGCGCCCTATCCGCAGGCCCCGCAGCGCTGGGGCTCCGGGCTTTGCCAGAGGCGGGACACCTCGGGGCCCGTCGGCCGCCGCCGAGCCTCTTTTCCGGGGGGGCGAACGTCGGGCTCCTGCTCCCGCAGGGAAGGGCCCAGCCCCGAAAGCTCTTGCTGCTCTTCCCCCTCCCCTTGGCGCCCTATCCGCAGGCCCCGCAGCGCTGGGGCTCCGGGCTTTGCCAGAGGCGGGACACCTCGGGGCCCGTCGGCCGCCGCCGAGCCTCTTTTCCGGGGGGGCGAACGTCGGGCTCCTGCTCCCGCAGGGAAGGGCCCAGCCCCGAAAGCTCTTGCTGCTCTTCCCCTCCCCTTGGCGCCCTATCCGCAGGCCCCGCAGCGCTGGGGCTCTGGGCTTTGCCAGAGGCGGGACACCTCGGGGCCCGTCGGCCGCCGCCGAGCCTCTTTTCCGGGGGGGCGAACGTCGGGCTCCTGCTCCCGCAGGGAAGGGCCCAGCCCGAAAGCTCTTGCTGCTCTTCCCCTCCCCTTGGCGCCCTATCCGCAGGCCCCGCAGCGCTGGGGCTCCGGGCTTTGCCAGAGGCGGGACACCTCGGGGCCCGTCGGCTGCCGCCGAGCCTCTTTTCCGGGGGGCGAACGTCGGGCTCCTGCTCCCGCAGGGAAGGGCCCAGCCCCGAAAGCTCTTGCTGCTCTTCCCCTCCCCTTGGCGCCCTATCCGCAGGCCCCGCAGCGCTGGGGCTCCGGGCTTTGCCAGAGGCGGGACACCTCGGGGCCCGTCGGCCGCCGCCGAGCCTCTTTTCCGGGGGGGCGAACGTCGGGCTCCTGCTCCCGCAGGGAAGGGCCCAGCCCCGAAAGCTCTTGCTGCTCTTCCCCTCCCCTTGGCGCCCTATCCGCAGGCCCCGCAGCGCTGGGGCTCCGGGCTTTGCCAGAGGCGGGACACCTCGGGGCCCGTCGGCCGCCGCCGAGCCTCTTTTCCGGGGGGGCGAACGTCGGGCTCCTGCTCCCGCAGGGAAGGGCCCAGCCCCGAAAGCTCTTGCTGCTCTTCCCCTCCCCTTGGCGCCCTATCCGCAGGCCCCGCAGCGCTGGGGCTCCGGGCTTTGCCAGAGGCGGGACACCTCGGGGCCCGTCGGCCGCCGCCGAGCCTCTTTTCCGGGGGGGCGAACGTCGGGCTCCTGCTCCCGCAGGGAAGGGCCCAGCCCCGAAAGCTCTTGCTGCTCTTCCCCTCCCCTTGGCGCCCTATCCGCAGGCCCCGCAGCGCTGGGGCTCCGGGCTTTGCCAGAGGCGGGACACCTCGGGGCCCGTCGGCCGCCGCCGAGCCTCTTTTCCGGGGGGGCGAACGTCGGGCTCCTGCTCCCGCAGGGAAGGGCCCAGCCCCGAAAGCTCTTGCTGCTCTTCCCCTCCCCTTGGCGCCCTATCCGCAGGCCCCGCAGCGCTGGGGCTCCGGGCTTTGCCAGAGGCGGGACACCTCGGGGCCCGTCGGCCGCCGCCGAGCCTCTTTTCCGGGGGGGCGAACGTCGGGCTCCTGCTCCCGCAGGGAAGGGCCCAGCTCCGAAAGCTCTTGCTGCTCTTCCCCTCCCCTTGGCGCCCTATCCGCAGGCCCCGCAGCGCTGGGGCTCCGGGCTTTGCCAGAGGCGGGACACCTCGGGGCCCCTCGGCCGCCGCCGAGCCTCTTTTCCGGGGGGGCGAACGTCGGGCTCCTGCTCCCGCAGGGAAGGGCCCAGCCCCGAAAGCTCTTGCTGCTCTTCCCCTCCCCTTGGCGCCCTATCCGCAGGCCCCGCAGCGCTGGGGCTCCGGGCTTTGCCAGAGGCGGGACACCTCGGGGCCCGTCGGCCGCCGCCGAGCCTCTTTTCCGGGGGGGCGAACGTCGGGCTCCTGCTCCCGCAGGGAAGGGCCCAGCCCCGAAAGCTCTTGCTGCTCTTCCCCTCCCCTTGGCGCCCTATCCGCAGGCCCCGCAGCGCTGGGGCTCCGGGCTTTGCCAGAGGCGGGACACCTCGGGGCCCCTCGGCCACCGCCGAGCCTCTTTTCCGGGGGGGCGAACGTCGGGCTCCTGCTCCCGCAGGGAAGGGCCCAGCCCCGAAAGCTCTTGCTGCTCTTCCCCTCCCCTTGGCGCCCTATCCGCAGGCCCCGCAGCGCTGGGGCTCCGGGCTTTGCCAGAGGCGGGACACCTCGGGGCCCGTCGGCCGCCGCCGAGCCTCTTTTCCGGGGGGGCGAACGTCGGGCTCCTGCTCCCGCAGGGAAGGGCCCAGCCCCGAAAGCTCTTGCTGCTCTTCCCCTCCCCTTGGCGCCCTATCCGCAGGCCCCGCAGCGCTGGGGCTCCGGGCTTTGCCAGAGGCGGGACACCTCGGGCCCCGTCGGCCGCCGCCCAGCCTCTTTTCCGGGGGGGCGAACGTCGGGCTCCTGCTCCCGCAGGGAAGGGCCCAGCCCCGAAAGCTCTTGCTGCTCTTCCCCTCCCCTTGGCGCCCTATCCGCAGGCCCCGCAGCGCTGGGGCTCCGGGCTTTGCCAGAGGCGGGACACCTCGGGGCCCGTCGGCCGCCGCCGAGCCTCTTTTCCGGGGGGGCGAACGTCGGGCTCCTGCTCCCGCAGGGAAGGGCCCAGCCCCGAAAGCTCTTGCTGCTCTTCCCCTCCCCTTGGCGCCCTATCCGCAGGCCCCGCAGCGCTGGGGCTCCGGGCTTTGCCAGAGGCGGGACACCTCGGGGCCCGTCGGCCGCCGCCGAGCCTCTTTTCCGGGGGGGCGAAAGTCGGGCTCCTGCTCCCGCAGGGAAGGGCCCAGCCCCGAAAGCTCTTGCTGCTCTTCCCCTCCCCTTGGCGCCCTATCCGCAGGCCCCGCAGCGCTGGGGCTCCGGGCTTTGCCAGAGGCGGGACACCTCGGGGCCCGTCGGCCGCCGCCGAGCCTCTTTTCCGGGGGGGCGAAAGTCGGGCTCCTGCTCCCGCAGGGAAGGGCCCAGCCCCGAAAGCTCTTGCTGCTCTTCCCCTCCCCTTGGCGCCCTATCCGCAGGCCCCGCAGCGCTGGGGCTCCGGGCTTTGCCAGAGGCGGGACACCTCGGGGCCCGTCGGCCGCCGCCGAGCCTCTTTTCCGGGGGGGCGAACGTCGGGCTCCTGCTCCCGCAGGGAAGGGCCCAGCCCCGAAAGCTCTTGCTGCTCTTCCCCTCCCCTTGGCGCCCTATCCGCAGGCCCCGCAGCGCTGGGGCTCCGGGCTTTGCCAGAGGCGGGACACCTCGGGGCCCGTCGGCCGCCGCCGAGCCTCTTTTCCGGGGGGGCGAACGTCGGGCTCCTGCTCCCGCAGGGAAGGGCCCAGCCCCGAAAGCTCTTGCTGCTCTTCCCCTCCCCTTGGCGCCCTATGGGCAGGCCCCGCAGCGCTGGGGCTCCGGGCTTTGCCAGAGGCGGGACACCTCGGGGCCCGTCGGCCGCCGCCGAGCCTCTTTTCCGGGGGGGCGAACGTCGGGCTCCTGCTCCCGCAGGGAAGGGCCCAGCTCCGAAAGCTCTTGCTGCTCTTCCCCTCCCCTTGGCGCCCTATCCGCAGGCCCCGCAGCGCTGGGGCTCCGGGCTTTGCCAGAGGCGGGACACCTCGGGGCCCCTCGGCCGCCGCCGAGCCTCTTTTCCGGGGGGGCGAACGTCGGGCTCCTGCTCCCGCAGGGAAGGGCCCAGCCCCGAAAGCTCTTGCTGCTCTTCCCCTCCCCTTGGCGCCCTATCCGCAGGCCCCGCAGCGCTGGGGCTCCGGGCTTTGCCAGAGGCGGGACACCTCGGGGCCCGTCGGCCGCCGCCGAGCCTCTTTTCCGGGGGGGCGAACGTCGGGCTCCTGCTCCCGCAGGGAAGGGCCCAGCCCCGAAAGCTCTTGCTGCTCTTCCCCTCCCCTTGGCGCCCTATCCGCAGGCCCCGCAGCGCTGGGGCTCCGGGCTTTGCCAGAGGCGGGACACCTCGGGGCCCCTCGGCCACCGCCGAGCCTCTTTTCCGGGGGGGCGAACGTCGGGCTCCTGCTCCCGCAGGGAAGGGCCCAGCCCCGAAAGCTCTTGCTGCTCTTCCCCTCCCCTTGGTGCCCTATGCGCAGGCCCCGCAGCGCTGGGGCTCCGGGCTTTGCCAGAGGCGGGACACCTCGGGGCCCGTCGGCCGCCGCCGAGCCTCTTTTCCGGGGGGGCGAACGTCGGGCTCCTGCTCCCGCAGGGAAGGGCCCAGCCCCGAAAGCTCTTGCTGCTCTTCCCCTCCCCTTGGCGCCCTATCCGCAGGCCCCGCAGCGCTGGGGCTCCGGGCTTTGCCAGAGGCGGGACACCTCGGGCCCCGTCGGCCGCCGCCCAGCCTCTTTTCCGGGGGGGCGAACGTCGGGCTCCTGCTCCCGCAGGGAAGGGCCCAGCCCCGAAAGCTCTTGCTGCTCTTCCCCTCCCCTTGGCGCCCTATCCGCAGGCCCCGCAGCGCTGGGGCTCCGGGCTTTGCCAGAGGCGGGACACCTCGGGGCCCGTCGGCCGCCGCCGAGCCTCTTTTCCGGGGGGGCGAACGTCGGGCTCCTGCTCCCGCAGGGAAGGGCCCAGCCCCGAAAGCTCTTGCTGCTCTTCCCCTCCCCTTGGCGCCCTATCCGCAGGCCCCGCAGCGCTGGGGCTCCGGGCTTTGCCAGAGGCGGGACACCTCGGGGCCCGTCGGCCGCCGCCGAGCCTCTTTTCCGGGGGGGCGAAAGTCGGGCTCCTGCTCCCGCAGGGAAGGGCCCAGCCCCGAAAGCTCTTGCTGCTCTTCCCCTCCCCTTGGCGCCCTATCCGCAGGCCCCGCAGCGCTGGGGCTCCGGGCTTTGCCAGAGGCGGGACACCTCGGGGCCCGTCGGCCGCCGCCGAGCCTCTTTTCCGGGGGGGCGAACGTCGGGCTCCTGCTCCCGCAGGGAAGGGCCCAGCCCCGAAAGCTCTTGCTGCTCTTCCCCTCCCCTTGGCGCCCTATGCGCAGGCCCCGCAGCGCTGGGGCTCCGGGCTTTGCCAGAGGCGGGACACCTCGGGGCCCCTCGGCCGCCGCCGAGCCTCTTTTCCGGGGGGGCGAACGTCGGGCTCCTGCTCCCGCAGGGAAGGGCCCAGCCCCGAAAGCTCTTGCTGCTCTTCCCCTCCCCTTGGCGCCCTATCCGCAGGCCCCGCAGCGCTGGGGCTCCGGGCTTTGCCAGAGGCGGGACACCTCGGGGCCCCTCGGCCGCCGCCGAGCCTCTTTTCCGGGGGGGCGAACGTCGGGCTCCTGCTCCCGCAGGGAAGGGCCCAGCCCCGAAAGCTCTTGCTGCTCTTCCCCTCCCCTTGGCGCCCTATGCGCAGGCCCCGCAGCGCTGGGGCTCCGGGCTTTGCCAGAGGCGGGACACCTCGGGGCCCCTCGGCCGCCGCCGAGCCTCTTTTCCGGGGGGGCGAACGTCGGGCTCCTGCTCCCGCAGGGAAGGGCCCAGCCCCGAAAGCTCTTGCTGCTCTTCCCCTCCCCTTGGCGCCCTATCCGCAGGCCCCGCAGCGCTGGGGCTCCGGGCTTTGCCAGAGGCGGGACACCTCGGGGCCCGTCGGCCGCCGCCGAGCCTCTTTTCCGGGGGGGCGAACGTCGGGCTCCTGCTCCCGCAGGGAAGGGCCCAGCCCCGAAAGCTCTTGCTGCTCTTCCCCTCCCCTTGGCGCCCTAGCCGCAGGCCCCGCAGCGCTGGGGCTCCGGGCTTTGCCAGAGGCGGGACACCTCGGGGCCCGTCGGCCGCCGCCCAGCCTCTTTTCCGGGGGGGCGAACGTCGGGCTCCTGCTCCCGCAGGGAAGGGCCCAGCCCCGAAAGCTCTTGCTGCTCTTCCCCTCCCCTTGGCGCCCTATGCGCAGGCCCCGCAGCGCTGGGGCTCCGGGCTTTGCCAGAGGCGGGACACCTCGGGGCCCGTCGGCCGCCGCCGAGCCTCTTTTCCGGGGGGGCGAACGTCGGGCTCCTGCTCCCGCAGGGAAGGGCCCAGCCCCGAAAGCTCTTGCTGCTCTTCCCCTCCCCTTGGCGCCCTATCCGCAGGCCCCGCAGCGCTGGGGCTCCGGGCTTTGCCAGAGGCGGGACACCTCGGGGCCCGTCGGCCGCCGCCGAGCCTCTTTTCCGGGGGGGCGAACGTCGGGCTCCTGCTCCCGCAGGGAAGGGCCCAGCCCCGAAAGCTCTTGCTGCTCTTCCCCTCCCCTTGGCGCCCTATGCGCAGGCCCCGCAGCGCTGGGGCTCCGGGCTTTGCCAGAGGCGGGACACCTCGGGGCCCGTCGGCCGCCGCCGAGCCTCTTTTCCGGGGGGGCGAACGTCGGGCTCCTGCTCCCGCAGGGAAGGGCCCAGCCCCGAAAGCTCTTGCTGCTCTTCCCCTCCCCTTGGCGCCCTATCCGCAGGCCCCGCAGCGCTGGGGCTCCGGGCTTTGCCAGAGGCGGGACACCTCGGGGCCCGTCGGCCGCCGCCGAGCCTCTTTTCCGGGGGGGCGAACGTCGGGCTCCTGCTCCCGCAGGGAAGGGCCCAGCCCCGAAAGCTCTTGCTGCTCTTCCCCTCCCCTTGGCGCCCTATGCGCAGGCCCCGCAGCGCTGGGGCTCCGGGCTTTGCCAGAGGCGGGACACCTCGGGGCCCGTCGGCCGCCGCCGAGCCTCTTTTCCGGGGGGGCGAACGTCGGGCTCCTGCTCCCGCAGGGAAGGGCCCAGCCCCGAAAGCTCTTGCTGCTCTTCCCCTCCCCTTGGCGCCCTATGCGCAGGCCCCGCAGCGCTGGGGCTCCGGGCTTTGCCAGAGGCGGGACACCTCGGGGCCCGTCGGCCGCCGCCGAGCCTCTTTTCCGGGGGGGCGAACGTCGGGCTCCTGCTCCCGCAGGGAAGGGCCCAGCCCCGAAAGCTCTTGCTGCTCTTCCCCTCCCCTTGGCGCCCTATCCGCAGGCCCCGCAGCGCTGGGGCTCCGGGCTTTGCCAGAGGCGGGACACCTCGGGGCCCGTCGGCCGCCGCCGAGCCTCTTTTCCGGGGGGGCGAACGTCGGGCTCCTGCTCCCGCAGGGAAGGGCCCAGCCCCGAAAGCTCTTGCTGCTCTTCCCCTCCCCTTGGCGCCCTATGCGCAGGCCCCGCAGCGCTGGGGCTCCGGGCTTTGCCAGAGGCGGGACACCTCGGGGCCCCTCGGCCGCCGCCGAGCCTCTTTTCCGGGGGGGCGAACGTCGGGCTCCTGCTCCCTCAGGGAAGGGCCCAGCCCCGAAAGCTCTTGCTGCTCTTCCCCTCCCCTTGGCGCCCTATGCGCAGGCCCCGCAGCGCTGGGGCTCCGGGCTTTGCCAGAGGCGGGACACCTCGGGGCCCCTCGGCCGCCGCCGAGCCTCTTTTCCGGGGGGGCGAACGTCGGGCTCCTGCTCCCGCAGGGAAGGGCCCAGCCCCGAAAGCTCTTGCTGCTCTTCCCCTCCCCTTGGCGCCCTATGCGCAGGCCCCGCAGCGCTGGGGCTCCGGGCTTTGCCAGAGGCGGGACACCTCGGGGCCCGTCGGCCGCCACCGAGCCTCTTTTCCGGGGGGGCGAACGTCGGGCTCCTGCTCCCACAGGGAAGGGCCCAGCCCCGAAAGCTCTTGCTGCTCTTCCCCTCCCCTTGGCGCCCTATGCGCAGGCCCCGCAGCGCTGGGGCTCCGGGCTTTGCCAGAGGCGGGACACCTCGGGGCCCCTCGGCCGCCGCCGAGCCTCTTTTCCGGGGGGGCGAACGTCGGGCTCCTGCTCCCGCAGGGAAGGGCCCAGCCCCGAAAGCTCTTGCTGCTCTTCCCCTCCCCTTGGCGCCCTATGCGCAGGCCCCGCAGCGCTGGGGCTCCGGGCTTTGCCACAGGCGGGACACCTCGGGGCCCGTCGGCCGCCGCCGAGCCTCTTTTCCGGGGGGGCGAACGTCGGGCTCCTGCTCCCGCAGGGAAGGGCCCAGCCCCGAAAGCTCTTGCTGCTCTTCCCCTCCCCTTGGCGCCCTATCCGCAGGCCCCGCAGCGCTGGGGCTCCGGGCTTTGCCAGAGGCGGGACACCTCGGGGCCCGTCGGCCGCCGCCGAGCCTCTTTTCCGGGGGGGCGAACGTCGGGCTCCTGCTCCCGCAGGGAAGGGCCCAGCCCCGAAAGCTCTTGCTGTTCTTCCCCTCCCCTTGGCGCCCTATCCGCAGGCCCCGCAGCGCTGGGGCTCCGGGCTTTGCCAGAGGCGGGACACCTCGGGGCCCGTCGGCCGCCGCCGAGCCTCTTTTCCGGGGGGGCGAACGTCGGGCTCCTGCTCCCGCAGGGAAGGGCCCAGCCCCGAAAGCTCTTGCTGCTCTTCCCCTCCCCTTGGTGCCCTATGCGCAGGCCCCGCAGCGCTGGGGCTCCGGGCTTTGCCAGAGGCGGGACACCTCGGGGCCCGTCGGCCGCCGCCGAGCCTCTTTTCCGGGGGGGCGAAAGTCGGGCTCCTGCTCCCGCAGGGAAGGGCCCAGCCCCGAAAGCTCTTGCTGCTCTTCCCCTCCCCTTGGCGCCCTATGCGCAGGCCCCGCAGCGCTGGGGCTCCGGGCTTTGCCAGAGGCGGGACACCTCGGGGCCCGTCGGCCGCCGCCGAGCCTCTTTTCCGGGGGGGCGAACGTCGGGCTCCTGCTCCCGCAGGGAAGGGCCCAGCCCCGAAAGCTCTTGCTGCTCTTCCCCTCCCCTTGGCGCCCTATGCGCAGGCCCCGCAGCGCTGGGGCTCCGGGCTTTGCCAGAGGCGGGACACCTCGGGGCCCCTCGGCCGCCGCCGAGCCTCTTTTCCGGGGGGGCGAACGTCGGGCTCCTGCTCCCGCAGGGAAGGGCCCAGCCCCGAAAGCTCTTGCTGCTCTTCCCCTCCCCTTGGCGCCCTATCCGCAGGCCCCGCAGCGCTGGGGCTCCGGGCTTTGCCAGAGGCGGGACACCTCGGGGCCCCTCGGCCGCCGCCGAGCCTCTTTTCCGGGGGGGCGAACGTCGGGCTCCTGCTCCCGCAGGGAAGGGCCCAGCCCCGAAAGCTCTTGCTGCTCTTCCCCTCCCCTTGGCGCCCTATGCGCAGGCCCCGCAGCGCTGGGGCTCCGGGCTTTGCCAGAGGCGGGACACCTCGGGGCCCCTCGGCCGCCGCCGAGCCTCTTTTCCGGGGGGGCGAACGTCGGGCTCCTGCTCCCGCAGGGAAGGGCCCAGCCCCGAAAGCTCTTGCTGCTCTTCCCCTCCCCTTGGCGCCCTATCCGCAGGCCCCGCAGCGCTGGGGCTCCGGGCTTTGCCAGAGGCGGGACACCTCGGGGCCCGTCGGCCGCCGCCGAGCCTCTTTTCCGGGGGGGCGAACGTCGGGCTCCTGCTCCCGCAGGGAAGGGCCCAGCCCCGAAAGCTCTTGCTGCTCTTCCCCTCCCCTTGGCGCCCTAGCCGCAGGCCCCGCAGCGCTGGGGCTCCGGGCTTTGCCAGAGGCGGGACACCTCGGGGCCCGTCGGCCGCCGCCCAGCCTCTTTTCCGGGGGGGCGAACGTCGGGCTCCTGCTCCCGCAGGGAAGGGCCCAGCCCCGAAAGCTCTTGCTGCTCTTCCCCTCCCCTTGGCGCCCTATGCGCAGGCCCCGCAGCGCTGGGGCTCCGGGCTTTGCCAGAGGCGGGACACCTCGGGGCCCGTCGGCCGCCGCCGAGCCTCTTTTCCGGGGGGGCGAACGTCGGGCTCCTGCTCCCGCAGGGAAGGGCCCAGCCCCGAAAGCTCTTGCTGCTCTTCCCCTCCCCTTGGCGCCCTATCCGCAGGCCCCGCAGCGCTGGGGCTCCGGGCTTTGCCAGAGGCGGGACACCTCGGGGCCCGTCGGCCGCCGCCGAGCCTCTTTTCCGGGGGGGCGAACGTCGGGCTCCTGCTCCCGCAGGGAAGGGCCCAGCCCCGAAAGCTCTTGCTGCTCTTCCCCTCCCCTTGGCGCCCTATGCGCAGGCCCCGCAGCGCTGGGGCTCCGGGCTTTGCCAGAGGCGGGACACCTCGGGGCCCGTCGGCCGCCGCCGAGCCTCTTTTCCGGGGGGGCGAACGTCGGGCTCCTGCTCCCGCAGGGAAGGGCCCAGCCCCGAAAGCTCTTGCTGCTCTTCCCCTCCCCTTGGCGCCCTATGCGCAGGCCCCGCAGCGCTGGGGCTCCGGGCTTTGCCAGAGGCGGGACACCTCGGGGCCCGTCGGCCGCCGCCGAGCCTCTTTTCCGGGGGGGCGAACGTCGGGCTCCTGCTCCCGCAGGGAAGGGCCCAGCCCCGAAAGCTCTTGCTGCTCTTCCCCTCCCCTTGGCGCCCTATGCGCAGGCCCCGCAGCGCTGGGGCTCCGGGCTTTGCCAGAGGCGGGACACCTCGGGGCCCGTCGGCCGCCGCCGAGCCTCTTTTCCGGGGGGGCGAACGTCGGGCTCCTGCTCCCGCAGGGAAGGGCCCAGCCCCGAAAGCTCTTGCTGCTCTTCCCCTCCCCTTGGCGCCCTATGCGCAGGCCCCGCAGCGCTGGGGCTCCGGGCTTTGCCAGAGGCGGGACACCTCGGGGCCCGTCGGCCGCCGCCGAGCCTCTTTTCCGGGGGGGCGAACGTCGGGCTCCTGCTCCCGCAGGGAAGGGCCCAGCCCCGAAAGCTCTTGCTGCTCTTCCCCTCCCCTTGGCGCCCTATCCGCAGGCCCCGCAGCGCTGGGGCTCCGGGCTTTGCCAGAGGCGGGACACCTCGGGGCCCGTCGGCCGCCGCCGAGCCTCTTTTCCGGGGGGGCGAACGTCGGGCTCCTGCTCCCGCAGGGAAGGGCCCAGCCCCGAAAGCTCTTGCTGCTCTTCCCCTCCCCTTGGCGCCCTATGCGCAGGCCCCGCAGCGCTGGGGCTCCGGGCTTTGCCAGAGGCGGGACACCTCGGGGCCCCTCGGCCGCCGCCGAGCCTCTTTTCCGGGGGGGCGAACGTCGGGCTCCTGCTCCCTCAGGGAAGGGCCCAGCCCCGAAAGCTCTTGCTGCTCTTCCCCTCCCCTTGGCGCCCTATGCGCAGGCCCCGCAGCGCTGGGGCTCCGGGCTTTGCCAGAGGCGGGACACCTCGGGGCCCCTCGGCCGCCGCCGAGCCTCTTTTCCGGGGGGGCGAACGTCGGGCTCCTGCTCCCGCAGGGAAGGGCCCAGCCCCGAAAGCTCTTGCTGCTCTTCCCCTCCCCTTGGCGCCCTATGCGCAGGCCCCGCAGCGCTGGGGCTCCGGGCTTTGCCAGAGGCGGGACACCTCGGGGCCCGTCGGCCGCCACCGAGCCTCTTTTCCGGGGGGGCGAACGTCGGGCTCCTGCTCCCACAGGGAAGGGCCCAGCCCCGAAAGCTCTTGCTGCTCTTCCCCTCCCCTTGGCGCCCTATGCGCAGGCCCCGCAGCGCTGGGGCTCCGGGCTTTGCCAGAGGCGGGACACCTCGGGGCCCCTCGGCCGCCGCCGAGCCTCTTTTCCGGGGGGGCGAACGTCGGGCTCCTGCTCCCGCAGGGAAGGGCCCAGCCCCGAAAGCTCTTGCTGCTCTTCCCCTCCCCTTGGCGCCCTATGCGCAGGCCCCGCAGCGCTGGGGCTCCGGGCTTTGCCACAGGCGGGACACCTCGGGGCCCGTCGGCCGCCGCCGAGCCTCTTTTCCGGGGGGGCGAACGTCGGGCTCCTGCTCCCGCAGGGAAGGGCCCAGCCCCGAAAGCTCTTGCTGCTCTTCCCCTCCCCTTGGCGCCCTATCCGCAGGCCCCGCAGCGCTGGGGCTCCGGGCTTTGCCAGAGGCGGGACACCTCGGGGCCCGTCGGCCGCCGCCGAGCCTCTTTTCCGGGGGGGCGAACGTCGGGCTCCTGCTCCCGCAGGGAAGGGCCCAGCCCCGAAAGCTCTTGCTGTTCTTCCCCTCCCCTTGGCGCCCTATCCGCAGG
Organism: Buteo buteo; assembly: GCF_964188355.1. Lineage (NCBI taxonomy): Eukaryota > Metazoa > Chordata > Aves > Accipitriformes > Accipitridae > Buteo > Buteo buteo. The sequence continues at coordinate 24,905 of NW_027439413.1, forward strand.
CCCCGCAGCGCTGGGGCTCCGGGCTTTGCCAGAGGCGGGACACCTCGGGGCCCGTCGGCCGCCGCCGAGCCTCTTTTCCGGGGGGGCGAACGTCGGGCTCCTGCTCCCGCAGGGAAGGGCCCAGCCCCGAAAGCTCTTGCTGCTCTTCCCCTCCCCTTGGTGCCCTATGCGCAGGCCCCGCAGCGCTGGGGCTCCGGGCTTTGCCAGAGGCGGGACACCTCGGGGCCCGTCGGCCGCCGCCGAGCCTCTTTTCCGGGGGGGCGAAAGTCGGGCTCCTGCTCCCGCAGGGAAGGGCCCAGCCCCGAAAGCTCTTGCTGCTCTTCCCCTCCCCTTGGCGCCCTATGCGCAGGCCCCGCAGCGCTGGGGCTCCGGGCTTTGCCAGAGGCGGGACACCTCGGGCCCCGTCGGCCGCCGCCCAGCCTCTTTTCCGGGGGGGCGAACGTCGGGCTCCTGCTCCCGCAGGGAAGGGCCCAGCCCCGAAAGCTCTTGCTGCTCTTCCCCTCCCCTTGGCGCCCTATGCGCAGGCCCCGCAGCGCTGGGGCTCCGGGCTTTGCCAGAGGCGGGACACCTCGGGGCCCGTCGGCCGCCGCCGAGCCTCTTTTCCGGGGGGGCGAACGTCGGGCTCCTGCTCCCGCAGGGAAGGGCCCAGCCCCGAAAGCTCTTGCTGCTCTTCCCCTCCCCTTGGCGCCCTATGCGCAGGCCCCGCAGCGCTGGGGCTCCGGGCTTTGCCAGAGGCGGGACACCTCGGGGCCCGTCGGCCGCCACCGAGCCTCTTTTCCGGGGGGGCGAACGTCGGGCTCCTGCTCCCGCAGGGAAGGGCCCAGCCCCGAAAGCTCTTGCTGCTCTTCCCCTCCCCTTGGCGCCCTATCCGCAGGCCCCGCAGCGCTGGGGCTCCGGGCTTTGCCAGAGGCGGGACACCTCGGGGCCCCTCGGCCGCCGCCGAGCCTCTTTTCCGGGGGGGCGAACGTCGGGCTCCTGCTCCCGCAGGGAAGGGCCCAGCTCCGAAAGCTCTTGCTGCTCTTCCCCTCCCCTTGGCGCCCTATCCGCAGGCCCCGCAGCGCTGGGGCTCCGGGCTTTGCCAGAGGCGGGACACCTCGGGGCCCGTCGGCCGCCGCCGAGCCTCTTTTCCGGGGGGGCGAACGTCGGGCTCCTGCTCCCGCAGGGAAGGGCCCAGCCCCGAAAGCTCTTGCTGCTCTTCCCCTCCCCTTGGCGCCCTATCCGCAGGCCCCGCAGCGCTGGGGCTCCGGGCTTTGCCAGAGGCGGGACACCTCGGGGCCCGTCGGCCGCCGCCGAGCCTCTTTTCCGGGGGGGCGAACGTCGGGCTCCTGCTCCCGCAGGGAAGGGCCCAGCCCCGAAAGCTCTTGCTGCTCTTCCCCTCCCCTTGGCGCCCTATCCGCAGGCCCCGCAGCGCTGGGGCTCCGGGCTTTGCCAGAGGCGGGACACCTCGGGGCCCGTCGGCCGCCGCCGAGCCTCTTTTCCGGGGGGGCGAACGTCGGGCTCCTGCTCCCGCAGGGAAGGGCCCAGCCCCGAAAGCTCTTGCTGCTCTTCCCCTCCCCTTGGCGCCCTATCCGCAGGCCCCGCAGCGCTGGGGCTCCGGGCTTTGCCAGAGGCGGGACACCTCGGGGCCCCTCGGCCGCCGCCGAGCCTCTTTTCCGGGGGGGCGAACGTCGGGCTCCTGCTCCCGCAGGGAAGGGCCCAGCCCCGAAAGCTCTTGCTGCTCTTCCCCTCCCCTTGGTGCCCTATGCGCAGGCCCCGCAGCGCTGGGGCTCCGGGCTTTGCCAGAGGCGGGACACCTCGGGGCCCGTCGGCCGCCGCCGAGCCTCTTTTCCGGGGGGGCGAACGTCGGGCTCCTGCTCCCGCAGGGAAGGGCCCAGCCCCGAAAGCTCTTGCTGCTCTTCCCCTCCCCTTGGCGCCCTATCCGCAGGCCCCGCAGCGCTGGGGCTCCGGGCTTTGCCAGAGGCGGGACACCTCGGGCCCCGTCGGCCGCCGCCCAGCCTCTTTTCCGGGGGGGCGAACGTCGGGCTCCTGCTCCCGCAGGGAAGGGCCCAGCCCCGAAAGCTCTTGCTGCTCTTCCCCTCCCCTTGGCGCCCTATCCGCAGGCCCCGCAGCGCTGGGGCTCCGGGCTTTGCCAGAGGCGGGACACCTCGGGGCCCCTCGGCCGCCGCCGAGCCTCTTTTCCGGGGGGGCGAACGTCGGGCTCCTGCTCCCGCAGGGAAGGGCCCAGCCCCGAAAGCTCTTGCTGCTCTTCCCCTCCCCTTGGCGCCCTATCCGCAGGCCCCGCAGCGCTGGGGCTCCGGGCTTTGCCAGAGGCGGGACACCTCGGGGCCCGTCGGCCGCCGCCGAGCCTCTTTTCCGGGGGGGCGAAAGTCGGGCTCCTGCTCCCGCAGGGAAGGGCCCAGCCCCGAAAGCTCTTGCTGCTCTTCCCCTCCCCTTGGCGCCCTATGCGCAGGCCCCGCAGCGCTGGGGCTCCGGGCTTTGCCAGAGGCGGGACACCTCGGGGCCCCTCGGCCGCCGCCGAGCCTCTTTTCCGGGGGGGCGAACGTCGGGCTCCTGCTCCCGCAGGGAAGGGCCCAGCCCCGAAAGCTCTTGCTGCTCTTCCCCTCCCCTTGGCGCCCTATCCGCAGGCCCCGCAGCGCTGGGGCTCCGGGCTTTGCCAGAGGCGGGACACCTCGGGGCCCCTCGGCCGCCGCCGAGCCTCTTTTCCGGGGGGGCGAACGTCGGGCTCCTGCTCCCGCAGGGAAGGGCCCAGCCCCGAAAGCTCTTGCTGCTCTTCCCCTCCCCTTGGCGCCCTATCCGCAGGCCCCGCAGCGCTGGGGCTCCGGGCTTTGCCAGAGGCGGGACACCTCGGGGCCCGTCGGCCGCCGCCGAGCCTCTTTTCCGGGGGGCGAACGTCGGGCTCCTGCTCCCGCAGGGAAGGGCCCAGCCCCGAAAGCTCTTGCTGCTCTTCCCCTCCCCTTGGCGCCCTAGCCGCAGGCCCCGCAGCGCTGGGGCTCCGGGCTTTGCCAGAGGCGGGACACCTCGGGGGCCCGTCGGCCGCCGCCGAGCCTCTTTTCCGGGGGGGCGAACGTCGGGCTCCTGCTCCCGCAGGGAAGGGCCCAGCCCGAAAGCTCTTGCTGCTCTTCCCCTCCCCTTGGCGCCCTATGCGCAGGCCCCGCAGCGCTGGGGCTCCGGGCTTTGCCAGAGGCGGGACACCTCGGGGCCCGTCGGCCGCCGCCGAGCCTCTTTTCCGGGGGGCGAACGTCGGGCTCCTGCTCCCGCAGGGAAGGGCCCAGCCCCGAAAGCTCTTGCTGCTCTTCCCCTCCCCTTGGCGCCCTATCCGCAGGCCCCGCAGCGCTGGGGCTCCGGGCTTTGCCAGAGGCGGGACACCTCGGGGCCCGTCGGCCGCCGCCGAGCCTCTTTTCCGGGGGGGCGAACGTCGGGCTCCTGCTCCCGCAGGGAAGGGCCCAGCCCCGAAAGCTCTTGCTGCTCTTCCCCTCCCCTTGGCGCCCTATCCGCAGGCCCCGCAGCGCTGGGGCTCCGGGCTTTGCCAGAGGCGGGACACCTCGGGGCCCGTCGGCCGCCGCCCAGCCTCTTTTCCGGGGGGCGAACGTCGGGCTCCTGCTCCCGCAGGGAAGGGCCCAGCCCCGAAAGCTCTTGCTGCTCTTCCCCTCCCCTTGGCGCCCTATGCGCAGGCCCCGCAGCGCTGGGGCTCCGGGCTTTGCCAGAGGCGGGACACCTCGGGGCCCGTCGGCCGCCGCCGAGCCTCTTTTCCGGGGGGCGAACGTCGGGCTCCTGCTCCCGCAGGGAAGGCCCAGCCCCGAAAGCTCTTGCTGCTCTTCCCCTCCCCTTGGCGCCCTAGCCGCAGGCCCCGCAGCGCTGGGGCTCCGGGCTTTGCCAGAGGCGGGACACCTCGGGGCCCGTCGGCCGCCGCCGAGCCTCTTTTCCGGGGGGGCGAACGTCGGGCTCCTGCTCCCGCAGGGAAGGGCCCAGCCCCGAAAGCTCTTGCTGCTCTTCCCCTCCCCTTGGCGCCCTATGCGCAGGCCCCGCAGCGCTGGGGCTCCGGGCTTTGCCAGAGGCGGGACACCTCGGGGCCCGTCGGCCGCCGCCGAGCCTCTTTTCCGGGGGGCGAACGTCGGGCTCCTGCTCCCGCAGGGAAGGGCCCAGCCCCGAAAGCTCTTGCTGCTCTTCCCCTCCCCTTGGCGCCCTATGCGCAGGCCCCGCAGCGCTGGGGCTCCGGGCTTTGCCAGAGGCGGGACACCTCGGGGCCCGTCGGCCGCCGCCGAGCCTCTTTTCCGGGGGGGCGAACGTCGGGCTCCTGCTCCCGCAGGGAAGGGCCCAGCCCCGAAAGCTCTTGCTGCTCTTCCCCTCCCCTTGGCGCCCTATGCGCAGGCCCCGCAGCGCTGGGGCTCCGGGCTTTGCCAGAGGCGGGACACCTCGGGGCCCGTCGGCCGCCGCCGAGCCTCTTTTCCGGGGGGCGAACGTCGGGCTCCTGCTCCCGCAGGGAAGGGCCCAGCCCCGAAAGCTCTTGCTGCTCTTCCCCTCCCCTTGGCGCCCTATGCGCAGGCCCCGCAGCGCTGGGGCTCCGGGCTTTGCCAGAGGCGGGACACCTCGGGGCCCGTCGGCCGCCGCCGAGCCTCTTTTCCGGGGGGCGAACGTCGGGCTCCTGCTCCCTGCAGGGAAGGGCCCAGCCCCGAAAGCTCTTGCTGCTCTTCCCCTCCCCTTGGCGCCCTATGCGCAGGCCCCGCAGCGCTGGGGCTCCGGGCTTTGCCAGAGGCGGGACACCTCGGGGCCCGTCGGCCGCCGCCGAGCCTCTTTTCCGGGGGGCGAACGTCGGGCTCCTGCTCCCGCAGGGAAGGGCCCAGCCCCGAAAGCTCTTGCTGCTCTTCCCCTCCCCTTGGCGCCCTATGCGCAGGCCCCGCAGCGCTGGGGCTCCGGGCTTTGCCAGAGGCGGGACACCTCGGGGCCCGTCGGCCGCCGCCGAGCCTCTTTTCCGGGGGGGCGAACGTCGGGCTCCTGCTCCCGCAGGGAAGGGCCCAGCCCCGAAAGCTCTTGCTGCTCTTCCCCTCCCCTTGGCGCCCTATGCGCAGGCCCCGCAGCGCTGGGGCTCCGGGCTTTGCCAGAGGCGGGACACCTCGGGGCCCCTCGGCCGCCGCCGAGCCTCTTTTCCGGGGGGCGAACGTCGGGCTCCTGCTCCCGCAGGGAAGGGCCCAGCCCCGAAAGCTCTTGCTGCTCTTCCCCTCCCCTTGGCGCCCTATGCGCAGGCCCCGCAGCGCTGGGGCTCCGGGCTTTGCCAGAGGCGGGACACCTCGGGGCCCGTCGGCCGCCACCGAGCCTCTTTTCCGGGGGGGCGAACGTCGGGCTCCTGCTCCCGCAGGGAAGGGCCCAGCCCCGAAAGCTCTTGCTGCTCTTCCCTCCCCTTGGCGCCCTATCCGCAGGCCCCGCAGCGCTGGGGCTCCGGGCTTTGCCAGAGGCGGGACACCTCCGGGCCCGTCGGCCGCCGCCGAGCCTCTTTTCCGGGGGGCAACGTCGGGCTCTGCTCCCGCAGGGAAGGGCCCAGCCCCGAAAGCTCTTGCTGCTCTTCCCCTCCCTTGGCGCCCTATCCGCAGGCCCCGCAGCGCTGGGGCTCCGGGCTTTGCCAGAGGCGGGACACCTCGGGGCCCGTCGGCCGCCGCCGAGCCTCTTTTCCGGGGGGGCGAACGTCGGGCTCCTGCTCCCGCAGGGAAGGGCCCAGCCCCGAAAGCTCTTGCTGCTCTTCCCCTCCCCTTGGCGCCCTATCCGCAGGCCCCGCAGCGCTGGGGCTCCGGGCTTTGCCAGAGGCGGGACACCTCGGGGCCCGTCGGCCGCCGCCGAGCCTCTTTTCCGGGGGGGCGAACGTCGGGCTCCTGCTCCCGCAGGGAAGGGCCCAGCCCCGAAAGCTCTTGCTGTTCTTCCCCTCCCCTTGGCGCCCTATCCGCAGGCCCCGCAGCGCTGGGGCTCCGGGCTTTGCCAGAGGCGGGACACCTCGGGGCCCGTCGGCCGCCGCCGAGCCTCTTTTCCGGGGGGGCGAACGTCGGGCTCCTGCTCCCGCAGGGAAGGGCCCAGCCCCGAAAGCTCTTGCTGCTCTTCCCCTCCCCTTGGTGCCCTATGCGCAGGCCCCGCAGCGCTGGGGCTCCGGGCTTTGCCAGAGGCGGGACACCTCGGGCCCCGTCGGCCGCCGCCGAGCCTCTTTTCCGGGGGGGCGAAAGTCGGGCTCCTGCTCCCGCAGGGAAGGGCCCAGCCCCGAAAGCTCTTGCTGCTCTTCCCCTCCCCTTGGCGCCCTATGCGCAGGCCCCGCAGCGCTGGGGCTCCGGGCTTTGCCAGAGGCGGGACACCTCGGGGCCCGTCGGCCGCCGCCAAGCCTCTTTTCCGGGGGGGCGAACGTCGGGCTCCTGCTCCCGCAGGGAAGGGCCCAGCCCCGAAAGCTCTTGCTGCTCTTCCCCTCCCCTTGGCGCCCTAGCCGCAGGCCCCGCAGCGCTGGGGCTCCGGGCTTTGCCAGAGGCGGGACACCTCGGGGCCCGTCGGCCGCCGCCGAGCCTCTTTTCCGGGGGGGCGAACGTCGGGCTCCTGCTCCCGCAGGGAAGGGCCCAGCCCCGAAAGCTCTTGCTGCTCTTCCCCTCCCCTTGGCGCCCTATCCGCAGGCCCCGCAGCGCTGGGGCTCCGGGCTTTGCCAGAGGCGGGACACCTCGGGGCCCGTCGGCCGCCGCCGAGCCTCTTTTCCGGGGGGGGGAACGTCGGGCTCCTGCTCCCGCAGGGAAGGGCCCAGCCCCGAAAGCTCTTGCTGCTCTTCCCCTCCCCTTGGCGCCCTATCCGCAGGCCCCACAGCGCTGGGGCTCCGGGCTTTGCCAGAGGCGGGACACCTCGGGGCCCGTCGGCCGCCGCCGAGCCTCTTTTCCGGGGGGGCGAACGTCGGGCTCCTGCTCCCACAGGGAAGGGCCCAGCCCCGAAAGCTCTTGCTGCTCTTCCCCTCCCCTTGGCGCCCTATCCGCAGGCCCCGCAGCGCTGGGGCTCCGGGCTTTGCCAGAGGCGGGACACCTCGGGGCCCGTCGGCCGCCGCCGAGCCTCTTTTCCGGGGGGGCGAACGTCGGGCTCCTGCTCCCGCAGGGAAGGGCCCAGCCCCGAAAGCTCTTGCTGCTCTTCCCCTCCCCTTGGCGCCCTATCCGCAGGCCCCGCAGCGCTGGGGCTCCGGGCTTTGCCAGAGGCGGGACACCTCGGGGCCCGTCAGCCGCCGCCGAGCCTCTTTTCCGGGGGTGCGAACGTTGGGCTCCTGCTCCCGCAGGGAAGGGCCCAGCCCCGAAAGCTCTTGCTGCTCTTCCCCTCCCCTTGGCGCCCTATCCGCAGGCCCCGCAGCGCTGGGGCTCCGGGCTTTGCCAGAGGCGGGACACCTCGGGGCCCGTCGGCCGCCGCCGAGCCTCTTTTCCGGGGGGGCGAACGTCGGGCTCCTGCTCCCGCAGGGAAGGGCCCAGCCCCGAAAGCTCTTGCTGCTCTTCCCCTCCCCTTGGCGCCCTATCCGCAGGCCCCGCAGCGCTGGGGCTCCGGGCTTTGCCAGAGGCGGGACACCTCGGGGCCCGTCGGCCGCCGCCGAGCCTCTTTTCCGGGGGGGCGAACGTCGGGCTCCTGCTCCCGCAGGGAAGGGCCCAGCCCCGAAAGCTCTTGCTGCTCTTCCCCTCCCCTTGGCGCCCTATCCGCAGGCCCCGCAGCGCTGGGGCTCCGGGCTTTGCCAGAGGCGGGACACCTCGGGGCCCGTCGGCCGCCGCCGAGCCTCTTTTCCGGGGGGGCGAACGTCGGGCTCCTGCTCCAACAGGGAAGGGCCCAGCCCCGAAAGCTCTTGCTGCTCTTCCCCTCCCCTTGGCGCCCTATCCGCAGGCCCCGCAGCGCTGGGGCTCCGGGCTTTGCCAGAGGCGGGACACCTCGGGGCCCCTCGGCCGCCGCCGAGCCTCTTTTCCGGGGGGGCGAACGTCGGGCTCCTGCTCCCGCAGGGAAGGGCCCAGCCCCGAAAGCTCTTGCTGCTCTTCCCCTCCCCTTGGCGCCCTATCCGCAGGCCCCACAGCGCTGGGGCTCCGGGCTTTGCCAGAGGCGGGACACCTCGGGGCCCGTCGGCCGCCGCCGAGCCTCTTTTCCGGGGGGGCGAACGTCGGGCTCCTGCTCCCGCAGGGAAGGGCCCAGCCCCGAAAGCTCTTGCTGCTCTTCCCCTCCCCTTGGCGCCCTATCCGCAGGCCCCGCAGCGCTGGGGCTCCGGGCTTTGCCAGAGGCGGGACACCTCGGGGCCCGTCGGCCGCCGCCGAGCCTCTTTTCCGGGGGGGCGAACGTCGGGCTCCTGCTCCCGCAGGGAAGGGCCCAGCCCCGAAAGCTCTTGCTGCTCTTCCCCTCCCCTTGGCGCCCTATCCGCAGGCCCCGCAGCGCTGGGGCTCCGGGCTTTGCCAGAGGCGGGACACCTCGGGGCCCGTCGGCCGCCGCCGAGCCTCTTTTCCGGGGGGGCGAACGTCGGGCTCCTGCTCCCGCAGGGAAGGGCCCAGCCCCGAAAGCTCTTGCTGCTCTTCCCCTCCCCTTGGCGCCCTATCCGCAGGCCCCGCAGCGCTGGGGCTCTGGGCTTTGCCAGAGGCGGGACACCTCGGGGCCCGTCGGCCGCCGCCGAGCCTCTTTTCCGGGGGTGCGAACGTTGGGCTCCTGCTCCCGCAGGGAAGGGCCCAGCCCCGAAAGCTCTTGCTGCTCTTCCCCTCCCCTTGGCGCCCTATCCGCAGGCCCCGCAGCGCTGGGGCTCCGGGCTTTGCCAGAGGCGGGACACCTCGGGGCCCGTCGGCCGCCGCCGAGCCTCTTTTCCGGGGGTGCGAACGTTGGGCTCCTGCTCCCGCAGGGAAGGGCCCAGCCCCGAAAGCTCTTGCTGCTCTTCCCCTCCCCTTGGCGCCCTATCCGCAGGCCCCGCAGCGCTGGGGCTCCGGGCTTTGCCAGAGGCGGGACACCTCGGGGCCCGTCGGCCGCCGCCGAGCCTCTTTTCCGGGGGGGCGAACGTCGGGCTCCTGCTCCCGCAGGGAAGGGCCCAGCCCCGAAAGCTCTTGCTGCTCTTCCCCTCCCCTTGGCGCCCTATCCGCAGGCCCCGCAGCGCTGGGGCTCCGGGCTTTGCCAGAGGCGGGACACCTCGGGGCCCGTCGGCCGCCGCCGAGCCTCTTTTCCGGGGGGGCGAACGTCGGGCTCCTGCTCCCGCAGGGAAGGGCCCAGCCCCGAAAGCTCTTGCTGCTCTTCCCCTCCCCTTGGCGCCCTATCCGCAGGCCCCGCAGCGCTGGGTCTCCGGGCTTTGCCAGAGGCGGGACACCTCGGGGCCCGTCGGCCGCCGCCGAGCCTCTTTTCCGGGGGGGCGAACGTCGGGCTCCTGCTCCCGCAGGGAAGGGCCCAGCCCCGAAAGCTCTTGCTGCTCTTCCCCTCCCCTTGGCGCCCTATCCGCAGGCCCCGCAGCGCTGGGGCTCCGGGCTTTGCCAGAGGCGGGACACCTCGGGGCCCGTCGGCCGCCGCCGAGCCTCTTTTCCGGGGGGGCGAACGTCGGGCTCCTGCTCCCGCAGGGAAGGGCCCAGCCCCGAAAGCTCTTGCTGCTCTTCCCCTCCCCTTGGCGCCCTATCCGCAGGCCCCGCAGCGCTGGGGCTCCGGGCTTTGCCAGAGGCGGGACACCTCGGGGCCCGTCGGCCGCCGCCGAGCCTCTTTTCCGGGGGGGCGAACGTCGGGCTCCTGCTCCCGCAGGGAAGGGCCCAGCCCCGAAAGCTCTTGCTGCTCTTCCCCTCCCCTTGGCGCCCTATCCGCAGGCCCCGCAGCGCTGGGGCTCCGGGCTTTGCCAGAGGCGGGACACCTCGGGGCCCGTCGGCCGCCGCCGAGCCTCTTTTCCGGGGGGGCGAACGTCGGGCTCCTGCTCCCGCAGGGAAGGGCCCAGCCCCGAAAGCTCTTGCTGCTCTTCCCCTCCCCTTGGCGCCCTATCCGCAGGCCCCGCAGCGCTGGGGCTCCGGGCTTTGCCAGAGGCGGGACACCTCGGGGCCCGTCGGCCGCCGCCGAGCCTCTTTTCCGGGGGGGCGAACGTCGGGCTCCTGCTCCCGCAGGGAAGGGCCCAGCCCCGAAAGCTCTTGCTGCTCTTCCCCTCCCCTTGGCGCCCTATCCGCAGGCCCCGCAGCGCTGGGGCTCCGGGCTTTGCCAGAGGCGGGACACCTCGGGGCCCGTCGGCCGCCGCCGAGCCTCTTTTCCGGGGGGGCGAACGTCGGGCTCCTGCTCCCGCAGGGAAGGGCCCAGCCCCGAAAGCTCTTGCTGCTCTTCCCCTCCCCTTGGCGCCCTATCCGCAGGCCCCGCAGCGCTGGGGCTCCGGGCTTTGCCAGAGGCGGGACACCTCGGGGCCCGTCGGCCGCCGCCGAGCCTCTTTTCCGGGGGGGCGAACGTCGGGCTCCTGCTCCCGCAGGGAAGGGCCCAGCCCCGAAAGCTCTTGCTGCTCTTCCCCTCCCCTTGGCGCCCTATCCGCAGGCCCCGCAGCGCTGGGGCTCCGGGCTTTGCCAGAGGCGGGACACCTCGGGGCCCGTCGGCCGCCGCCGAGCCTCTTTTCCGGGGGGGCGAACGTCGGGCTCCTGCTCCCGCAGGGAAGGGCCCAGCCCCGAAAGCTCTTGCTGCTCTTCCCCTCCCCTTGGCGCCCTATCCGCAGGCCCCGCAGCGCTGGGGCTCCGGGCTTTGCCAGAGGCGGGACACCTCGGGGCCCGTCGGCCGCCGCCGAGCCTCTTTTCCGGGGGGGCGAACGTCGGGCTCCTGCTCCCGCAGGGAAGGGCCCAGCCCCGAAAGCTCTTGCTGCTCTTCCCCTCCCCTTGGCGCCCTATCCGCAGGCCCCGCAGCGCTGGGGCTCCGGGCTTTGCCAGAGGCGGGACACCTCGGGGCCCGTCGGCCGCCGCCGAGCCTCTTTTCCGGGGGGGCGAACGTCGGGCTCCTGCTCCCGCAGGGAAGGGCCCAGCCCCGAAAGCTCTTGCTGCTCTTCCCCTCCCCTTGGCGCCCTATCCGCAGGCCCCGCAGCGCTGGGGCTCCGGGCTTTGCCAGAGGCGGGACACCTCGGGGCCCGTCGGCCGCCGCCGAGCCTCTTTTCCGGGGGGGCGAACGTCGGGCTCCTGCTCCCGCAGGGAAGGGCCCAGCCCCGAAAGCTCTTGCTGCTCTTCCCCTCCCCTTGGCGCCCTATCCGCAGGCCCCGCAGCGCTGGGGCTCCGGGCTTTGCCAGAGGCGGGACACCTCGGGGCCCGTCGGCCGCCGCCGAGCCTCTTTTCCGGGGGGGCGAACGTCGGGCTCCTGCTCCCGCAGGGAAGGGCCCAGCCCCGAAAGCTCTTGCTGCTCTTCCCCTCCCCTTGGCGCCCTATCCGCAGGCCCCGCAGCGCTGGGGCTCCGGGCTTTGCCAGAGGCGGGACACCTCGGGGCCCGTCGGCCGCCGCCGAGCCTCTTTTCCGGGGGGGCGAACGTCGGGCTCCTGCTCCCGCAGGGAAGGGCCCAGCCCCGAAAGCTCTTGCTGCTCTTCCCCTCCCCTTGGCGCCCTATCCGCAGGCCCCGCAGCGCTGGGGCTCCGGGCTTTGCCAGAGGCGGGACACCTCGGGGCCCGTCGGCCGCCGCCGAGCCTCTTTTCCGGGGGGGCGAACGTCGGGCTCCTGCTCCCGCAGGGAAGGGCCCAGCCCCGAAAGCTCTTGCTGCTCTTCCCCTCCCCTTGGCGCCCTATCCGCAGGCCCCGCAGCGCTGGGGCTCCGGGCTTTGCCAGAGGCGGGACACCTCGGGGCCCGTCGGCCGCCGCCGAGCCTCTTTTCCGGGGGGGCGAACGTCGGGCTCCTGCTCCCGCAGGGAAGGGCCCAGCCCCGAAAGCTCTTGCTGCTCTTCCCCTCCCCTTGGCGCCCTATCCGCAGGCCCCGCAGCGCTGGGGCTCCGGGCTTTGCCAGAGGCGGGACACCTCGGGGCCCGTCGGCCGCCGCCGAGCCTCTTTTCCGGGGGGGCGAACGTCGGGCTCCTGCTCCCGCAGGGAAGGGCCCAGCCCCGAAAGCTCTTGCTGCTCTTCCCCTCCCCTTGGCGCCCTATCCGCAGGCCCCGCAGCGCTGGGGCTCCGGGCTTTGCCAGAGGCGGGACACCTCGGGGCCCGTCGGCCGCCGCCGAGCCTCTTTTCCGGGGGGGCGAACGTCGGGCTCCTGCTCCCGCAGGGAAGGGCCCAGCCCCGAAAGCTCTTGCTGCTCTTCCCCTCCCCTTGGCGCCCTATCCGCAGGCCCCGCAGCGCTGGGGCTCCGGGCTTTGCCAGAGGCGGGACACCTCGGGGCCCGTCGGCCGCCGCCGAGCCTCTTTTCCGGGGGGGCGAACGTCGGGCTCCTGCTCCCGCAGGGAAGGGCCCAGCCCCGAAAGCTCTTGCTGCTCTTCCCCTCCCCTTGGCGCCCTATCCGCAGGCCCCGCAGCGCTGGGGCTCCGGGCTTTGCCAGAGGCGGGACACCTCGGGGCCCGTCGGCCGCCGCCGAGCCTCTTTTCCGGGGGGGCGAACGTCGGGCTCCTGCTCCCGCAGGGAAGGGCCCAGCCCCGAAAGCTCTTGCTGCTCTTCCCCTCCCCTTGGCGCCCTATCCGCAGGCCCCGCAGCGCTGGGGCTCCGGGCTTTGCCAGAGGCGGGACACCTCGGGGCCCGTCGGCCGCCGCCGAGCCTCTTTTCCGGGGGGGCGAACGTCGGGCTCCTGCTCCCGCAGGGAAGGGCCCAGCCCCGAAAGCTCTTGCTGCTCTTCCCCTCCCCTTGGCGCCCTATCCGCAGGCCCCGCAGCGCTGGGGCTCCGGGCTTTGCCAGAGGCGGGACACCTCGGGGCCCGTCGGCCGCCGCCGAGCCTCTTTTCCGGGGGGGCGAACGTCGGGCTCCTGCTCCCGCAGGGAAGGGCCCAGCCCCGAAAGCTCTTGCTGCTCTTCCCCTCCCCTTGGCGCCCTATCCGCAGGCCCCGCAGCGCTGGGGCTCCGGGCTTTGCCAGAGGCGGGACACCTCGGGGCCCGTCGGCCGCCGCCGAGCCTCTTTTCCGGGGGGGCGAACGTCGGGCTCCTGCTCCCGCAGGGAAGGGCCCAGCCCCGAAAGCTCTTGCTGCTCTTCCCCTCCCCTTGGCGCCCTATCCGCAGGCCCCGCAGCGCTGGGGCTCCGGGCTTTGCCAGAGGCGGGACACCTCGGGGCCCGTCGGCCGCCGCCGAGCCTCTTTTCCGGGGGGGCGAACGTCGGGCTCCTGCTCCCGCAGGGAAGGGCCCAGCCCCGAAAGCTCTTGCTGCTCTTCCCCTCCCCTTGGCGCCCTATCCGCAGGCCCCGCAGCGCTGGGGCTCCGGGCTTTGCCAGAGGCGGGACACCTCGGGGCCCGTCGGCCGCCGCCGAGCCTCTTTTCCGGGGGGGCGAACGTCGGGCTCCTGCTCCCGCAGGGAAGGGCCCAGCCCCGAAAGCTCTTGCTGCTCTTCCCCTCCCCTTGGCGCCCTATCCGCAGGCCCCGCAGCGCTGGGGCTCCGGGCTTTGCCAGAGGCGGGACACCTCGGGGCCCGTCGGCCGCCGCCGAGCCTCTTTTCCGGGGGGGCGAACGTCGGGCTCCTGCTCCCGCAGGGAAGGGCCCAGCCCCGAAAGCTCTTGCTGCTCTTCCCCTCCCCTTGGCGCCCTATCCGCAGGCCCCGCAGCGCTGGGGCTCCGGGCTTTGCCAGAGGCGGGACACCTCGGGGCCCGTCGGCCGCCGCCGAGCCTCTTTTCCGGGGGGGCGAACGTCGGGCTCCTGCTCCCGCAGGGAAGGGCCCAGCCCCGAAAGCTCTTGCTGCTCTTCCCCTCCCCTTGGCGCCCTATCCGCAGGCCCCGCAGCGCTGGGGCTCCGGGCTTTGCCAGAGGCGGGACACCTCGGGGCCCGTCGGCCGCCGCCGAGCCTCTTTTCCGGGGGGGCGAACGTCGGGCTCCTGCTCCCGCAGGGAAGGGCCCAGCCCCGAAAGCTCTTGCTGCTCTTCCCCTCCCCTTGGCGCCCTATCCGCAGGCCCCGCAGCGCTGGGGCTCCGGGCTTTGCCAGAGGCGGGACACCTCGGGGCCCGTCGGCCGCCGCCGAGCCTCTTTTCCGGGGGGGCGAACGTCGGGCTCCTGCTCCCGCAGGGAAGGGCCCAGCCCCGAAAGCTCTTGCTGCTCTTCCCCTCCCCTTGGCGCCCTATCCGCAGGCCCCGCAGCGCTGGGGCTCCGGGCTTTGCCAGAGGCGGGACACCTCGGGGCCCGTCGGCCGCCGCCGAGCCTCTTTTCCGGGGGGGCGAACGTCGGGCTCCTGCTCCCGCAGGGAAGGGCCCAGCCCCGAAAGCTCTTGCTGCTCTTCCCCTCCCCTTGGCGCCCTATCCGCAGGCCCCGCAGCGCTGGGGCTCCGGGCTTTGCCAGAGGCGGGACACCTCGGGGCCCGTCGGCCGCCGCCGAGCCTCTTTTCCGGGGGGGCGAACGTCAGGCTCCTGCTCCCGCAGGGAAGGGCCCAGCCCCGAAAGCTCTTGCTGCTCTTCCCCTCCCCTTGGCGCCCTATCCGCAGGCCCCGCAGCGCTGGGGCTCCGGGCTTTGCCAGAGGCGGGACACCTCGGGGCCCGTCGGCCGCCGCCGAGCCTCTTTTCCGGGGGGGCGAACGTCGGGCTCCTGCTCCCGCAGGGAAGGGCCCAGCCCCGAAAGCTCTTGCTGCTCTTCCCCTCCCCTTGGCGCCCTATCCGCAGGCCCCGCAGCGCTGGGGCTCCGGGCTTTGCCAGAGGCGGGACACCTCGGGGCCCGTCGGCCGCCGCCGAGCCTCTTTTCCGGGGGGGCGAACGTCGGGCTCCTGCTCCCGCAGGGAAGGGCCCAGCCCCGAAAGCTCTTGCTGCTCTTCCCCTCCCCTTGGCGCCCTATCCGCAGGCCCCGCAGCGCTGGGGCTCCGGGCTTTGCCAGAGGCGGGACACCTCGGGGCCCGTCGGCCGCCGCCGAGCCTCTTTTCCGGGGGGGCGAACGTCGGGCTCCTGCTCCCGCAGGGAAGGGCCCAGCCCCGAAAGCTCTTGCTGCTCTTCCCCTCCCCTTGGCGCCCTATCCGCAGGCCCCGCAGCGCTGGGGCTCCGGGCTTTGCCAGAGGCGGGACACCTCGGGGCCCGTCGGCCGCCGCCGAGCCTCTTTTCCGGGGGGGCGAACGTCGGGCTCCTGCTCCCGCAGGGAAGGGCCCAGCCCCGAAAGCTCTTGCTGCTCTTCCCCTCCCCTTGGCGCCCTATCCGCAGGCCCCGCAGCGCTGGGGCTCCGGGCTTTGCCAGAGGCGGGACACCTCGGGGCCCGTCGGCCGCCGCCGAGCCTCTTTTCCGGGGGGGCGAACGTCGGGCTCCTGCTCCCGCAGGGAAGGGCCCAGCCCCGAAAGCTCTTGCTGCTCTTCCCCTCCCCTTGGCGCCCTATCCGCAGGCCCCGCAGCGCTGGGGCTCCGGGCTTTGCCAGAGGCGGGACACCTCGGGGCCCGTCGGCCGCCGCCGAGCCTCTTTTCCGGGGGGGCGAACGTCGGGCTCCTGCTCCCGCAGGGAAGGGCCCAGCCCCGAAAGCTCTTGCTGCTCTTCCCCTCCCCTTGGCGCCCTATCCGCAGGCCCCGCAGCGCTGGGGCTCCGGGCTTTGCCAGAGGCGGGACACCTCGGGGCCCGTCGGCCGCCGCCGAGCCTCTTTTCCGGGGGGGCGAACGTCGGGCTCCTGCTCCCGCAGGGAAGGGCCCAGCCCCGAAAGCTCTTGCTGCTCTTCCCCTCCCCTTGGCGCCCTATCCGCAGGCCCCGCAGCGCTGGGGCTCCGGGCTTTGCCAGAGGCGGGACACCTCGGGGCCCGTCGGCCGCCGCCGAGCCTCTTTTCCGGGGGGGCGAACGTCGGGCTCCTGCTCCCGCAGGGAAGGGCCCAGCCCCGAAAGCTCTTGCTGCTCTTCCCCTCCCCTTGGCGCCCTATCCGCAGGCCCCGCAGCGCTGGGGCTCCGGGCTTTGCCAGAGGCGGGACACCTCGGGGCCCGTCGGCCGCCGCCGAGCCTCTTTTCCGGGGGGGCGAACGTCGGGCTCCTGCTCCCGCAGGGAAGGGCCCAGCCCCGAAAGCTCTTGCTGCTCTTCCCCTCCCCTTGGCGCCCTATCCGCAGGCCCCGCAGCGCTGGGGCTCCGGGCTTTGCCAGAGGCGGGACACCTCGGGGCCCGTCGGCCGCCGCCGAGCCTCTTTTCCGGGGGGGCGAACGTCGGGCTCCTGCTCCCGCAGGGAAGGGCCCAGCCCCGAAAGCTCTTGCTGCTCTTCCCCTCCCCTTGGCGCCCTATCCGCAGGCCCCGCAGCGCTGGGGCTCCGGGCTTTGCCAGAGGCGGGACACCTCGGGGCCCGTCGGCCGCCGCCGAGCCTCTTTTCCGGGGGGGCGAACGTCGGGCTCCTGCTCCCGCAGGGAAGGGCCCAGCCCCGAAAGCTCTTGCTGCTCTTCCCCTCCCCTTGGCGCCCTATCCGCAGGCCCCGCAGCGCTGGGGCTCCGGGCTTTGCCAGAGGCGGGACACCTCGGGGCCCGTCGGCCGCCGCCGAGCCTCTTTTCCGGGGGGGCGAACGTCGGGCTCCTGCTCCCGCAGGGAAGGGCCCAGCCCCGAAAGCTCTTGCTGCTCTTCCCCTCCCCTTGGCGCCCTATCCGCAGGCCCCGCAGCGCTGGGGCTCCGGGCTTTGCCAGAGGCGGGACACCTCGGGGCCCGTCGGCCGCCGCCGAGCCTCTTTTCCGGGGGGGCGAACGTCGGGCTCCTGCTCCCGCAGGGAAGGGCCCAGCCCCGAAAGCTCTTGCTGCTCTTCCCCTCCCCTTGGCGCCCTATCCGCAGGCCCCGCAGCGCTGGGGCTCCGGGCTTTGCCAGAGGCGGGACACCTCGGGGCCCGTCGGCCGCCGCCGAGCCTCTTTTCCGGGGGGGCGAACGTCGGGCTCCTGCTCCCGCAGGGAAGGGCCCAGCCCCGAAAGCTCTTGCTGCTCTTCCCCTCCCCTTGGCGCCCTATCCGCAGGCCCCGCAGCGCTGGGGCTCCGGGCTTTGCCAGAGGCGGGACACCTCGGGGCCCGTCGGCCGCCGCCGAGCCTCTTTTCCGGGGGGGCGAACGTCGGGCTCCTGCTCCCGCAGGGAAGGGCCCAGCCCCGAAAGCTCTTGCTGCTCTTCCCCTCCCCTTGGCGCCCTATCCGCAGGCCCCGCAGCGCTGGGGCTCCGGGCTTTGCCAGAGGCGGGACACCTCGGGGCCCGTCGGCCGCCGCCGAGCCTCTTTTCCGGGGGGGCGAACGTCGGGCTCCTGCTCCCGCAGGGAAGGGCCCAGCCCCGAAAGCTCTTGCTGCTCTTCCCCTCCCCTTGGCGCCCTATCCGCAGGCCCCGCAGCGCTGGGGCTCCGGGCTTTGCCAGAGGCGGGACACCTCGGGGCCCGTCGGCCGCCGCCGAGCCTCTTTTCCGGGGGGGCGAACGTCGGGCTCCTGCTCCCGCAGGGAAGGGCCCAGCCCCGAAAGCTCTTGCTGCTCTTCCCCTCCCCTTGGCGCCCTATCCGCAGGCCCCGCAGCGCTGGGGCTCCGGGCTTTGCCAGAGGCGGGACACCTCGGGGCCCGTCGGCCGCCGCCGAGCCTCTTTTCCGGGGGGGCGAACGTCAGGCTCCTGCTCCCGCAGGGAAGGGCCCAGCCCCGAAAGCTCTTGCTGCTCTTCCCCTCCCCTTGGCGCCCTATCCGCAGGCCCCGCAGCGCTGGGGCTCCGGGCTTTGCCAGAGGCGGGACACCTCGGGGCCCGTCGGCCGCCGCCGAGCCTCTTTTCCGGGGGGGCGAACGTCGGGCTCCTGCTCCCGCAGGGAAGGGCCCAGCCCCGAAAGCTCTTGCTGCTCTTCCCCTCCCCTTGGCGCCCTATCCGCAGGCCCCGCAGCGCTGGGGCTCCGGGCTTTGCCAGAGGCGGGACACCTCGGGGCCCGTCGGCCGCCGCCGAGCCTCTTTTCCGGGGGGGCGAACGTCGGGCTCCTGCTCCCGCAGGGAAGGGCCCAGCCCCGAAAGCTCTTGCTGCTCTTCCCCTCCCCTTGGCGCCCTATCCGCAGGCCCCGCAGCGCTGGGGCTCCGGGCTTTGCCAGAGGCGGGACACCTCGGGGCCCGTCGGCCGCCGCCGAGCCTCTTTTCCGGGGGGGCGAACGTCGGGCTCCTGCTCCCGCAGGGAAGGGCCCAGCCCCGAAAGCTCTTGCTGCTCTTCCCCTCCCCTTGGCGCCCTATCCGCAGGCCCCGCAGCGCTGGGGCTCCGGGCTTTGCCAGAGGCGGGACACCTCGGGGCCCGTCGGCCGCCGCCGAGCCTCTTTTCCGGGGGGGCGAACGTCGGGCTCCTGCTCCCGCAGGGAAGGGCCCAGCCCCGAAAGCTCTTGCTGCTCTTCCCCTCCCCTTGGCGCCCTATCCGCAGGCCCCGCAGCGCTGGGGCTCCGGGCTTTGCCAGAGGCGGGACACCTCGGGGCCCGTCGGCCGCCGCCGAGCCTCTTTTCCGGGGGGGCGAACGTCGGGCTCCTGCTCCCGCAGGGAAGGGCCCAGCCCCGAAAGCTCTTGCTGCTCTTCCCCTCCCCTTGGCGCCCTATCCGCAGGCCCCGCAGCGCTGGGGCTCCGGGCTTTGCCAGAGGCGGGACACCTCGGGGCCCGTCGGCCGCCGCCGAGCCTCTTTTCCGGGGGGGCGAACGTCGGGCTCCTGCTCCCGCAGGGAAGGGCCCAGCCCCGAAAGCTCTTGCTGCTCTTCCCCTCCCCTTGGCGCCCTATCCGCAGGCCCCGCAGCGCTGGGGCTCCGGGCTTTGCCAGAGGCGGGACACCTCGGGGCCCGTCGGCCGCCGCCGAGCCTCTTTTCCGGGGGGGCGAACGTCGGGCTCCTGCTCCCGCAGGGAAGGGCCCAGCCCCGAAAGCTCTTGCTGCTCTTCCCCTCCCCTTGGCGCCCTATCCGCAGGCCCCGCAGCGCTGGGGCTCCGGGCTTTGCCAGAGGCGGGACACCTCGGGGCCCGTCGGCCGCCGCCGAGCCTCTTTTCCGGGGGGGCGAACGTCGGGCTCCTGCTCCCGCAGGGAAGGGCCCAGCCCCGAAAGCTCTTGCTGCTCTTCCCCTCCCCTTGGCGCCCTATCCGCAGGCCCCGCAGCGCTGGGGCTCCGGGCTTTGCCAGAGGCGGGACACCTCGGGGCCCGTCGGCCGCCGCCGAGCCTCTTTTCCGGGGGGGCGAACGTCGGGCTCCTGCTCCCGCAGGGAAGGGCCCAGCCCCGAAAGCTCTTGCTGCTCTTCCCCTCCCCTTGGCGCCCTATCCGCAGGCCCCGCAGCGCTGGGGCTCCGGGCTTTGCCAGAGGCGGGACACCTCGGGGCCCGTCGGCCGCCGCCGAGCCTCTTTTCCGGGGGGGCGAACGTCGGGCTCCTGCTCCCGCAGGGAAGGGCCCAGCCCCGAAAGCTCTTGCTGCTCTTCCCCTCCCCTTGGCGCCCTATCCGCAGGCCCCGCAGCGCTGGGGCTCCGGGCTTTGCCAGAGGCGGGACACCTCGGGGCCCGTCGGCCGCCGCCGAGCCTCTTTTCCGGGGGGGCGAACGTCGGGCTCCTGCTCCCGCAGGGAAGGGCCCAGCCCCGAAAGCTCTTGCTGCTCTTCCCCTCCCCTTGGCGCCCTATCCGCAGGCCCCGCAGCGCTGGGGCTCCGGGCTTTGCCAGAGGCGGGACACCTCGGGGCCCGTCGGCCGCCGCCGAGCCTCTTTTCCGGGGGGGCTAAAGTCGGGCTCCTGCTCCCGCAGGGAAGGGCCCAGCCCCGAAAGCTCTTGCTGCTCTTCCCCTCCCCTTGGCGCCCTATCCGCAGGCCCCGCAGCGCTGGGGCTCCGGGCTTTGCCAGAGGCGGGACACCTCGGGGCCCGTCGGCCGCCGCCGAGCCTCTTTTCCGGGGGGGCGAACGTCAGGCTCCTGCTCCCGCAGGGAAGGGCCCAGCCCCGAAAGCTCTTGCTGCTCTTCCCCTCCCCTTGGCGCCCTATCCGCAGGCCCCGCAGCGCTGGGGCTCCGGGCTTTGCCAGAGGCGGGACACCTCGGGGCCCCTCGGCCGCCGCCGAGCCTCTTTTCCGGGGGGGCGAACGTCGGGCTCCTGCTCCCGCAGGGAAGGGCCCAGCCCCGAAAGCTCTTGCTGCTCTTCCCCTCCCCTTGGCGCCCTATCCGCAGGCCCCGCAGCGCTGGGGCTCCGGGCTTTGCCAGAGGCGGGACACCTCGGGGCCCGTCGGCCGCCGCCGAGCCTCTTTTCCGGGGGGGCGAACGTCGGGCTCCTGCTCCCGCAGGGAAGGGCCCAGCCCCGAAAGCTCTTGCTGCTCTTCCCCTCCCCTTGGCGCCCTATCCGCAGGCCCCGCAGCGCTGGGGCTCCGGGCTTTGCCAGAGGCGGGACACCTCGGGGCCCGTCGGCCGCCGCCGAGCCTCTTTTCCGGGGGGGCGAACGTCGGGCTCCTGCTCCCGCAGGGAAGGGCCCAGCCCCGAAAGCTCTTGCTGCTCTTCCTGTCCCCTTGGCGCCCTATCCGCAGGCCCCGCAGCGCTGGGGCTCCGGGCTTTGCCAGAGGCGGGACACCTCGGGGCCCGTCGGCCGCCGCCGAGCCTCTTTTCCGGGGGGGCGAACGTCGGGCTCCTGCTCCCGCAGGGAAGGGCCCAGCCCCGAAAGCTCTTGCTGCTCTTCCCCTCCCCTTGGCGCCCTATCCGCAGGCCCCACAGCGCTGGGGCTCCGGGCTTTGCCAGAGGCGGGACACCTCGGGGCCCGTCGGCCGCCGCCGAGCCTCTTTTCCGGGGGGGCGAACGTCAGGCTCCTGCTCCCCAGGGAAGCGATCCCAGCCCCGAAAGCTCTTGCTGCTCTTCCCCTCCCCTTGGCGCCCTATCCGCAGGCCCCGCAGCGCTGGGGCTCCGGGCTTTGCCAGAGGCGGGACACCTCGGGGCCCCTCGGCCGCCGCCGAGCCTCTTTTCCGGGGGGGTGAACGTCGGGCTCCTGCTCCCGCAGGGAAGGGCCCAGCCCCGAAAGCTCTTGCTGCTCTTCCCCTCCCCTTGGCGCCCTATCCGCAGGCCCCGCAGCGCTGGGGCTCCGGGCTTTGCCAGAGGCGGGACACCTCGGGGCCCGTCGGCCGCCGCCGAGCCTCTTTTCCGGGGGGGCGAACGTCGGGCTCCTGCTCCCGCAGGGAAGGGCCCAGCCCCGAAAGCTCTTGCTGCTCTTCCCCTCCCCTTGGCGCCCTATCCGCAGGCCCCGCAGCGCTGGGGCTCCGGGCTTTGCCAGAGGCGGGACACCTCGGGGCCCGTCGGCCGCCGCCGAGCCTCTTTTCCGGGGGGGCGAACGTCGGGCTCCTGCTCCCGCAGGGAAGGGCCCAGCCCCGAAAGCTCTTGCTGCTCTTCCCCTCCCCTTGGCGCCTTATCCGCAGGCCCCGCAGCGCTGGGGCTCCGGGCTTTGCCAGAGGCGGGACACCTCGGGGCCCGTCGGCCGCCGCCGAGCCTCTTTTCCGGGGGGGCGAACGTCGGGCTCCTGCTCCCGCAGGGAAGGGCCCAGCCCGAAAGCTCTTGCTGCTCTTCCCCTCCCCTTGGCGCCCTATCCGCAGGCCCCGCAGCGCTGGGGCTCCGGGCTTTGCCAGAGGCGGGACACCTCGGGGCCCGTCGGCCGCCGCCGAGCCTCTTTTCCGGGGGGGCGAACGTCGGGCTCCTGCTCCCGCAGGGAAGGGCCCAGCCCCGAAAGCTCTTGCTGCTCTTCCCCTCCCCTTGGCACCTTATCCGCAGGCCCCGCAGCGCTGGGGCTCCGGGCTTTGCCAGAGGCGGGACACCTCGGGGCCCGTCGGCCGCCGCCGAGCCTCTTTTACGGGGGGGCGAACGTCGGGCTCCTGCTCCCGCAGGGAAGGGCCCAGCCCCGAAAGCTCTTGCTGCTCTTCCCCTCCCCTTGGCGCCCTATCCGCAGGCCCCGCAGCGCTGGGGCTCCGGGCTTTGCCAGAGGCGGGACACCTCGGGGCCCGTCGGCCGCCGCCGAGCCTCTTTTCCGGGGGGGCGAACGTCGGGCTCCTGCTCCCGCAGGGAAGGGCCCAGCCCCGAAAGCTCTTGCTGCTCTTCCCCTCCCCTTGGCGCCCTATCCGCAGGCCCCGCAGGGCTGGGGCTCCGGGCTTTGCCAGAGGCGGGACACCTCGGGGCCCGTCGGCCGCCGCCGAGCCTCTTTTCCGGGGGGGCGAACGTCGGGCTCCTGCTCCCGCAGGGAAGGGCCCAGCCCCGAAAGCTCTTGCTGCTCTTCCCCTCCCCTTGGCGCCCTATCCGCAGGCCCCGCAGCGCTGGGGCTCCGGGCTTTGCCAGAGGCGGGACACCTCGGGGCCCGTCGGCCGCCGCCGAGCCTCTTTTCCGGGGGGGCGAACGTCGGGCTCCTGCTCCCGCAGGGAAGGGCCCAGCCCCGAAAGCTCTTGCTGCTCTTCCCCTCCCCTTGGCGCCCTATCCGCAGGCCCCGCAGCGCTGGGGCTCCGGGCTTTGCCAGAGGCGGGACACCTCGGGGCCCGTCGGCCGCCGCCGAGCCTCTTTTCCGGGGGGGCGAACGTCGGGCTCCTGCTCCCGCAGGGAAGGGCCCAGCCCCGAAAGCTCTTGCTGCTCTTCCCCTCCCCTTGGCGCCCTATCCGCAGGCCCCGCAGCGCTGGGGCTCCGGGCTTTGCCAGAGGCGGGACACCTCGGGGCCCGTCGGCCGCCGCCGAGCCTCTTTTCCGGGGGGGCGAACGTCGGGCTCCTGCTCCCGCAGGGAAGGGCCCAGCCCCGAAAGCTCTTGCTGCTCTTCCCCTCCCCTTGGCGCCCTAT
Organism: Buteo buteo; assembly: GCF_964188355.1. Lineage (NCBI taxonomy): Eukaryota > Metazoa > Chordata > Aves > Accipitriformes > Accipitridae > Buteo > Buteo buteo. The sequence goes on from NW_027439413.1 coordinate 47,634, forward strand.
CCGCAGGCCCCGCAGCGCTGGGGCTCCGGGCTTTGCCAGAGGCGGGACACCTCGGGGCCCGTCGGCCGCCGCCGAGCCTCTTTTCCGGGGGGGCGAACGTCGGGCTCCTGCTCCCGCAGGGAAGGGCCCAGCCCCGAAAGCTCTTGCTGCTCTTCCCCTCCCCTTGGCGCCCTATCCGCAGGCCCCGCAGCGCTGGGGCTCCGGGCTTTGCCAGAGGCGGGACACCTCGGGGCCCGTCGGCCGCCGCCGAGCCTCTTTTCCGGGGGGGCGAACGTCGGGCTCCTGCTCCCGCAGGGAAGGGCCCAGCCCCGAAAGCTCTTGCTGCTCTTCCCCTCCCCTTGGCGCCCTATCCGCAGGCCCCGCAGCGCTGGGGCTCCGGGCTTTGCCAGAGGCGGGACACCTCGGGGCCCGTCGGCCGCCGCCGAGCCTCTTTTCCGGGGGGGCGAACGTCGGGCTCCTGCTCCCGCAGGGAAGGGCCCAGCCCCGAAAGCTCTTGCTGCTCTTCCCCTCCCCTTGGCGCCCTATCCGCAGGCCCCGCAGCGCTGGGGCTCCGGGCTTTGCCAGAGGCGGGACACCTCGGGGCCCGTCGGCCGCCGCCGAGCCTCTTTTCCGGGGGGGCGAACGTCGGGCTCCTGCTCCCGCAGGGAAGGGCCCAGCCCCGAAAGCTCTTGCTGCTCTTCCCCTCCCCTTGGCGCCCTATCCGCAGGCCCCGCAGCGCTGGGGCTCCGGGCTTTGCCAGAGGCGGGACACCTCGGGGCCCGTCGGCCGCCGCCGAGCCTCTTTTCCGGGGGGGCGAACGTCGGGCTCCTGCTCCCGCAGGGAAGGGCCCAGCCCCGAAAGCTCTTGCTGCTCTTCCCCTCCCCTTGGCGCCCTATCCGCAGGCCCCGCAGCGCTGGGGCTCCGGGCTTTGCCAGAGGCGGGACACCTCGGGGCCCGTCGGCCGCCGCCGAGCCTCTTTTCCGGGGGGGCGAACGTCGGGCTCCTGCTCCCGCAGGGAAGGGCCCAGCCCCGAAAGCTCTTGCTGCTCTTCCCCTCCCCTTGGCGCCCTATCCGCAGGCCCCGCAGCGCTGGGGCTCCGGGCTTTGCCAGAGGCGGGACACCTCGGGGCCCGTCGGCCGCCGCCGAGCCTCTTTTCCGGGGGGGCGAACGTCGGGCTCCTGCTCCCGCAGGGAAGGGCCCAGCCCCGAAAGCTCTTGCTGCTCTTCCCCTCCCCTTGGCGCCCTATCCGCAGGCCCCGCAGCGCTGGGGCTCCGGGCTTTGCCAGAGGCGGGACACCTCGGGGCCCGTCGGCCGCCGCCGAGCCTCTTTTCCGGGGGGGCGAACGTCGGGCTCCTGCTCCCGCAGGGAAGGGCCCAGCCCCGAAAGCTCTTGCTGCTCTTCCCCTCCCCTTGGCGCCCTATCCGCAGGCCCCGCAGCGCTGGGGCTCCGGGCTTTGCCAGAGGCGGGACACCTCGGGGCCCGTCGGCCGCCGCCGAGCCTCTTTTCCGGGGGGGCGAACGTCGGGCTCCTGCTCCCGCAGGGAAGGGCCCAGCCCCGAAAGCTCTTGCTGCTCTTCCCCTCCCCTTGGCGCCCTATCCGCAGGCCCCGCAGCGCTGGGGCTCCGGGCTTTGCCAGAGGCGGGACACCTCGGGGCCCGTCGGCCGCCGCCGAGCCTCTTTTCCGGGGGGGCGAACGTCGGGCTCCTGCTCCCGCAGGGAAGGGCCCAGCCCCGAAAGCTCTTGCTGCTCTTCCCCTCCCCTTGGCGCCCTATCCGCAGGCCCCGCAGCGCTGGGGCTCCGGGCTTTGCCAGAGGCGGGACACCTCGGGGCCCGTCGGCCGCCGCCGAGCCTCTTTTCCGGGGGGGCGAACGTCGGGCTCCTGCTCCCGCAGGGAAGGGCCCAGCCCCGAAAGCTCTTGCTGCTCTTCCCCTCCCCTTGGCGCCCTATCCGCAGGCCCCGCAGCGCTGGGGCTCCGGGCTTTGCCAGAGGCGGGACACCTCGGGGCCCGTCGGCCGCCGCCGAGCCTCTTTTCCGGGGGGGCGAACGTCGGGCTCCTGCTCCCGCAGGGAAGGGCCCAGCCCCGAAAGCTCTTGCTGCTCTTCCCCTCCCCTTGGCGCCCTATCCGCAGGCCCCGCAGCGCTGGGGCTCCGGGCTTTGCCAGAGGCGGGACACCTCGGGGCCCGTCGGCCGCCGCCGAGCCTCTTTTCCGGGGGGGCGAACGTCGGGCTCCTGCTCCCGCAGGGAAGGGCCCAGCCCCGAAAGCTCTTGCTGCTCTTCCCCTCCCCTTGGCGCCCTATCCGCAGGCCCCGCAGCGCTGGGGCTCCGGGCTTTGCCAGAGGCGGGACACCTCGGGGCCCGTCGGCCGCCGCCGAGCCTCTTTTCCGGGGGGGCGAACGTCGGGCTCCTGCTCCCGCAGGGAAGGGCCCAGCCCCGAAAGCTCTTGCTGCTCTTCCCCTCCCCTTGGCGCCCTATCCGCAGGCCCCGCAGCGCTGGGGCTCCGGGCTTTGCCAGAGGCGGGACACCTCGGGGCCCGTCGGCCGCCGCCGAGCCTCTTTTCCGGGGGGGCGAACGTCGGGCTCCTGCTCCCGCAGGGAAGGGCCCAGCCCCGAAAGCTCTTGCTGCTCTTCCCCTCCCCTTGGCGCCCTATCCGCAGGCCCCGCAGCGCTGGGGCTCCGGGCTTTGCCAGAGGCGGGACACCTCGGGGCCCGTCGGCCGCCGCCGAGCCTCTTTTCCGGGGGGGCGAACGTCGGGCTCCTGCTCCCGCAGGGAAGGGCCCAGCCCCGAAAGCTCTTGCTGCTCTTCCCCTCCCCTTGGCGCCCTATCCGCAGGCCCCGCAGCGCTGGGGCTCCGGGCTTTGCCAGAGGCGGGACACCTCGGGGCCCGTCGGCCGCCGCCGAGCCTCTTTTCCGGGGGGGCGAACGTCGGGCTCCTGCTCCCGCAGGGAAGGGCCCAGCCCCGAAAGCTCTTGCTGCTCTTCCCCTCCCCTTGGCGCCCTATCCGCAGGCCCCGCAGCGCTGGGGCTCCGGGCTTTGCCAGAGGCGGGACACCTCGGGGCCCGTCGGCCGCCGCCGAGCCTCTTTTCCGGGGGGGCGAACGTCGGGCTCCTGCTCCCGCAGGGAAGGGCCCAGCCCCGAAAGCTCTTGCTGCTCTTCCCCTCCCCTTGGCGCCCTATCCGCAGGCCCCGCAGCGCTGGGGCTCCGGGCTTTGCCAGAGGCGGGACACCTCGGGGCCCGTCGGCCGCCGCCGAGCCTCTTTTCCGGGGGGGCGAACGTCGGGCTCCTGCTCCCGCAGGGAAGGGCCCAGCCCCGAAAGCTCTTGCTGCTCTTCCCCTCCCCTTGGCGCCCTATCCGCAGGCCCCGCAGCGCTGGGGCTCCGGGCTTTGCCAGAGGCGGGACACCTCGGGGCCCGTCGGCCGCCGCCGAGCCTCTTTTCCGGGGGGGCGAACGTCGGGCTCCTGCTCCCGCAGGGAAGGGCCCAGCCCCGAAAGCTCTTGCTGCTCTTCCCCTCCCCTTGGCGCCCTATCCGCAGGCCCCGCAGCGCTGGGGCTCCGGGCTTTGCCAGAGGCGGGACACCTCGGGGCCCGTCGGCCGCCGCCGAGCCTCTTTTCCGGGGGGGCGAACGTCGGGCTCCTGCTCCCGCAGGGAAGGGCCCAGCCCCGAAAGCTCTTGCTGCTCTTCCCCTCCCCTTGGCGCCCTATCCGCAGGCCCCGCAGCGCTGGGGCTCCGGGCTTTGCCAGAGGCGGGACACCTCGGGGCCCGTCGGCCGCCGCCGAGCCTCTTTTCCGGGGGGGCGAACGTCGGGCTCCTGCTCCCGCAGGGAAGGGCCCAGCCCCGAAAGCTCTTGCTGCTCTTCCCCTCCCCTTGGCGCCCTATCCGCAGGCCCCGCAGCGCTGGGGCTCCGGGCTTTGCCAGAGGCGGGACACCTCGGGGCCCCTCGGCCGCCGCCGAGCCTCTTTTCCGGGGGGGCGAACGTCGGGCTCCTGCTCCCGCACGGAAGGGCCCAGCCCCGAAAGCTCTTGCTGCTCTTCCCCTCCCCTTGGCGCCCTATCCGCAGGCCCCGCAGCGCTGGGGCTCCGGGCTTTGCCAGAGGCGGGACACCTCGGGGCCCCTCGGCCGCCGCCGAGCCTCTTTTCCGGGGGGGCGAACGTCGGGCTCCTGCTCCCGCAGGGAAGGGCCCAGCCCCGAAAGCTCTTGCTGCTCTTCCCCTCCCCTTGGCGCCCTATCCGCAGGCCCCGCAGCGCTGGGGCTCCGGGCTTTGCCAGAGGCGGGACACCTCGGGGCCCGTCGGCCGCCGCCGAGCCTCTTTTCCGGGGGGGCGAACGTCGGGCTCCTGCTCCCGCAGGGAAGGGCCCAGCCCCGAAAGCTCTTGCTGCTCTTCCCCTCCCCTTGGCGCCCTATCCGCAGGCCCCGCAGCGCTGGGGCTCCGGGCTTTGCCAGAGGCGGGACACCTCGGGGCCCCTCGGCCGCCGCCGAGCCTCTTTTCCGGGGGGGCGAACGTCGGGCTCCTGCTCCCGCAGGGAAGGGCCCAGCCCCGAAAGCTCTTGCTGCTCTTCCCCTCCCCTTGGCGCCCTATCCGCAGGCCCCGCAGCGCTGGGGCTCCGGGCTTTGCCAGAGGCGGGACACCTCGGGGCCCGTCGGCCGCCGCCGAGCCTCTTTTCCGGGGGGGCGAACGTCGGGCTCCTGCTCCCGCAGGGAAGGGCCCAGCCCCGAAAGCTCTTGCTGCTCTTCCCCTCCCCTTGGCGCCCTATCCGCAGGCCCCGCAGCGCTGGGGCTCCGGGCTTTGCCAGAGGCGGGACACCTCGGGGCCCGTCGGCCGCCGCCGAGCCTCTTTTCCGGGGGGGCGAACGTCGGGCTCCTGCTCCCGCAGGGAAGGGCCCAGCCCCGAAAGCTCTTGCTGCTCTTCCCCTCCCCTTGGCGCCCTATCCGCAGGCCCCGCAGCGCTGGGGCTCCGGGCTTTGCCAGAGGCGGGACACCTCGGGGCCCCTCGGCCGCCGCCGAGCCTCTTTTCCGGGGGGGCGAACGTCGGGCTCCTGCTCCCGCAGGGAAGGGCCCAGCCCCGAAAGCTCTTGCTGCTCTTCCCCTCCCCTTGGCGCCCTATCCGCAGGCCCCGCAGCGCTGGGGCTCCGGGCTTTGCCAGAGGCGGGACACCTCGGGGCCCGTCGGCCGCCGCCGAGCCTCTTTTCAGGGGGGGCGAACGTCGGGCTCCTGCTTCCGCAGGGAAGGGCCCAGCCACGAAAGCTCTTGCTGCTCTTCCCCTCCCCTTGGCGCCCTATCCGCAGGCCCCGCAGCGCTGGGGCTCCGGGCTTTGCCAGAGGCGGGACACCTCGGGGCCCGTCGGCCGCCGCCGAGCCTCTTTTCCGGGGGGGCGAACGTCGGGCTCCTGCTCCCGCAGGGAAGGGCCCAGCCCCGAAAGCTCTTGCTGCTCTTCCCCTCCCCTTGGCGCCCTAGCCGCAGGCCCCGCAGCGCTGGGGCTCCGGGCTTTGCCAGAGGCGGGACACCTCGGGGCCCGTCGGCCGACGCCGAGCCTCTTTTCCGGGGGGGCGAACGTCGGGCTCCTGCTCCCGCAGGGAAGGGCCCAGCCCCGAAAGCTCTTGCTGCTCTTCCCCTCCCCTTGGCGCCCTATCCGCAGGCCCTGCAGCGCTGGGGCTCCGGGCTTTGCCAGAGGCGGGACACCTCGGGGCCCCTCGGCCGCCGCCGAGCCTCTTTTCCGGGGGGGCGAACGTCGGGCTCCTGCTCCCGCAGGGAAGGGCCCAGCCCCGAAAGCTCTTGCTGCTCTTCCCCTCCCCTTGGCGCCCTATCCGCAGGCCCCGCAGCGCTGGGGCTCCGGGCTTTGCCAGAGGCGGGACACCTCGGGGCCCCGAGGCCGCCGCCGAGCCTCTTTTCCGGGGGGGCGAACGTCGGGCTCCTGCTCCCGCAGGGAAGGGCCCAGCCCCGAAAGCTCTTGCTGCTCTTCCCCTCCCCTTGGCGCCCTATCCGCAGGCCCCGCAGCGCTGGGGCTCCGGGCTTTGCCAGAGGCGGGACACCTCGGGGCCCGTCGGCCGCCGCCGAGCCTCTTTTCCGGGGGGGCGAACGTCGGGCTCCTGCTCCCGCAGGGAAGGGCCCAGCCCCGAAAGCTCTTGCTGCTCTTCCCCTCCCCTTGGCGCCCTATCCGCAGGCCCAGCAGCGCTGGGGCTCCGGGCTTTGCCAGAGGCGGGACACCTCGGGGCCCCTCGGCCGACGCCGAGCCTCTTTTCCGGGGGGGCGAACGTCGGGCTCCTGCTCCCGCAGGGAAGGGCCCAGCCCCGAAAGCTCTTGCTGCTCTTCCCCTCCCCTTGGCGCCTTATCCGCAGGCCCCGCAGCGCTGGGGCTCCGGGCTTTGCCAGAGGCGGGACACCTCGGGGCCCGTCGGCCGCCGCCGAGCCTCTTTTCCGGGGGGGCGAACGTCGGGCTCCTGCTCCCGCAGGGAAGGGCCCAGCCCCGAAAGCTCTTGCTGCTCTTCCCCTCCCCTTGGCGCCCTATCCGCAGGCCCCGCAGCGCTGGGGCTCCGGGCTTTGCCAGAGGCGGGACACCTCGGGGCCCCTCGGCCGACGCCGAGCCTCTTTTCCGGGGGGGCGAACGTCGGGCTCCTGCTCCCGCAGGGAAGGGCCCAGCCCCGAAAGCTCTTGCTGCTCTTCCCCTCCCCTTGGCGCCCTATCCGCAGGCCCCGCAGCGCTGGGGCTCCGGGCTTTGCCAGAGGCGGGACACCTCGGGGCCCCTCGGCCGCCGCCGAGCCTCTTTTCCGGGGGGGCGAACGTCGGGCTCCTGCTCCCGCAGGGAAGGGCCCAGCCCCGAAAGCTCTTGCTGCTCTTCCCCTCCCCTTGGCGCCCTATCCGCAGGCCCAGCAGCGCTGGGGCTCCGGGCTTTGCCAGAGGCGGGACACCTCGGGGCCCGTCGGCCGCCGCCGAGCCTCTTTTCCGGGGGGGCGAACGTCGGGCTCCTGCTCCCGCAGGGAAGGGCCCAGCCCCGAAAGCTCTTGCTGCTCTTCCCCTCCCCTTGGCGCCCTATCCGCAGGCCCCGCAGTGCTGGGGCTCCGGGCTTTGCCAGAGGCGGGACACCTCGGGGCCCCTCGGCCGCCGCCGAGCCTCTTTTCCGGGGGGGCGAACGTCGGGCTCCTGCTCCCGCAGGGAAGGGCCCAGCCCCGAAAGCTCTTGCTGCTCTTCCCCTCCCCTTGGCGCCCTATCCGCAGGCCCCGCAGCGCTGGGGCTCCGGGCTTTGCCAGAGGCGGGACACCTCGGGGCCCGTCGGCCGCCGCCGAGCCTCTTTTCCGGGGGGGCGAACGTCGGGCTCCTGCTCCCGCAGGGAAGGGCCCAGCCCTGAAAGCTCTTGCTGCTCTTCCCCTCCCCTTGGCGCCCTATCCGCAGGCCCCGCAGCGCTGGGGCTCCGGGCTTTGCCAGAGGCGGGACACCTCGGGGCCCCTCGGCCGCCGCCGAGCCTCTTTTCCGGGGGGGCGAACGTCGGGCTCCTGCTCCCGCAGGGAAGGGCCCAGCCCCGAAAGCTCTTGCTGCTCTTCCCCTCCCCTTGGCGCCCTATCCGCAGGCCCCGCAGCGCTGGGACTCCGGGCTTTGCCAGAGGCGGGACACCTCGGGGCCCCTCGGCCGCCGCCGAGCCTCTTTTCCGGGGGGGCGAACGTCGGGCTCCTGCTCCCGCAGGGAAGGGCCCAGCCCCGAAAGCTCTTGCTGCTCTTCCCCTCCCCTTGGCGCCCTATCCGCAGGCCCCGCAGCGCTGGGGCTCCGGGCTTTGCCAGAGGCGGGACACCTCGGGGCCCGTCGGCCGCCGCAGAGCCTCTTTTCCGGGGGGGCGAACGTCGGGCTCCTGCTCCCGAAGGGAAGGGCCCAGCCCCGAAAGCTCTTGCTGCTCTTCCCCTCCCCTTGGCGCCCTATCCGCAGGCCCCGCAGCGCTGGGGCTCCGGGCTTTGACAGAGGCGGGACACCTCGGGGCCCCTCGGCCGCCGCCGAGCCTCTTTTCCGGGGGGGCGAACGTCGGGCTCCTGCTCCCGCAGGGAAGGGCCCAGCCCCGAAAGCTCTTGCTGCTCTTCCCCTCCCCTTGGCGCCCTATCCGCAGGCCCCGCAGTGCTGGGGCTCCGGGCTTTGCCAGAGGCGGGACACCTCGGGGCCCGTCGGCCGCCGCCGAGCCTCTTTTCCGGGGGGGCGAACGTCGGGCTCCTGCTCCCGCAGGGAAGGGCCCAGCCCCGAAAGCTCTTGCTGCTCTTCCCCTCCCCTTGGCGCCCTATCCGCAGGCCCCGCAGCGCTGGGGCTCCGGGCTTTGCCAGAGGCGGGACACCTCGGGGCCCCTCGGCCGCCGCCGACCCTCTTTTCCGGGGGGGCGAACGTCGGGCTCCTGCTCCCGCAGGGAAGGGCCCAGCCCCGAAAGCTCTTGCTGCTCTTCCCCTCCCCTTGGCGCCCTATCCGCAGGCCCCGCAGCGCTGGGGCTCCGGGCTTTGCCAGAGGCGGGACACCTCGGGGCCCGTCGGCTGCCGCCGAGCCTCTTTTCCGGGGGGGCGAACGTCGGGCTCCTGCTCCCGCAGGGAAGGGCCCAGCCCCGAAAGCTCTTGCTGCTCTTCCCCTCCCCTTGGCGCCCTATCCGCAGGCCCCGCAGCGCTGGGGCTCCGGGCTTTGCCAGAGGCGGGACACCTCGGGGCCCCTCGGCCGCCGCCGAGCCTCTTTTCCGGGGGGGCGAACGTCGGGCTCCTGCTCCCGCAGGGAAGGGCCCAGCCCCGAAAGCTCTTGCTGCTCTTCCCCTCCCCTTGGCGCCCTATCCGCAGGCCCCGCAGAGCTGGGGCTCCGGGCTTTGCCAGAGGCGGGACACCTCGGGGCCCCTCGGCCGCCGCCGTGCCTCTTTTCTGGGGGGGCGAACGTCGGGCTCCTGCTCCCGCAGGGAAGGGCCCAGCCCCGAAAGCTCTTGCTGCTCTTCCCCTCCCCTTGGCGCCCTATCCGCAGGCCCCGCAGCGCTGGGGCTCTGGGCTTTGCCAGAGGCGGGACACCTCGGGGCCCGTCGGCCGCCGCCGAGCCTCTTTTCCGGGGGGGCGAACGTCGGGCTCCTGCTCCCGCAGGGAAGGGCCCAGCCCCGAAAGCTCTTGCTGCTCTTCCCCTCCCCTTGGCGCCCTATCCGCAGGCCCCGCAGCGCTGGGGCTCCGGGCTTTGCCAGAGGCGGGACACCTCGGGGCCCTTCGGCCGCCGCCGAGCCTCTTTTCCGGGGGGGCGAACGACGTGCTCCTGCTCCCGCAGGGAAGGGCCCAGCCCCGAAAGCTCTTGCTGCTCTTCCCCTCCCCTTGGCGCCCTATCCGCAGGCCCCGCAGCGCTGGGGCTCCGGGCTTTGCCAGAGGCGGGACACCTCGGGGCCCGTCGGCCGCCGCCGAGCCTCTTTTCCGGGGGGGCGAACGTCGGGCTCCTGCTCCCGCAGGGAAGGGCCCAGCCCCGAAAGCTCTTGCTGCTCTTCCCCTCCCCTTGGCGCCCTATCCGCAGGCCCCGCAGCGCTGGGGCTCCGGGCTTTGCCAGAGGCGGGACACCTCGGGGCCCCTCGGCCGCCGCCGAGCCTCTTTTCCGGGGGGGCGAACGTCGGGCTCCTGCTCCCGCAGGGAAGGGCCCAGCCCCGAAAGCTCTTGCTGCTCTTCCCCTCCCCTTGGCGCCCTATCCGCAGGCCCCGCAGCGCTGGGGCTCCGGGCTTTGCCAGAGGCGGGACACCTCGGGGCCCCTCGGCCGCCGCCGAGCCTCTTTTCCGGGGGGGCGAACGTCGGGCTCCTGCTCCCGCAGGGAAGGGCCCAGCCCCGAAAGCTCTTGCTGCTCTTCCCCTCCCCTTGGCGCCCTATCCGCAGGCCCCGCAGCGCTGGGGCTCCGGGCTTTGCCAGAGGCGGGACACCTCGGGGCCCCTCGGCCGCCGCCGAGCCTCTTTTCCGGGGGGGCGAACGTCGGGCTCCTGCTCCCGCAGGGAAGGGCCCAGCCCCGAAAGCTCTTGCTGCTCTTCCCCTCCCCTTGGCGCCCTATCCGCAGGCCCAGCAGCGCTGGGGCTCCGGGCTTTGCCAGAGGCGGGACACCTCGGGGCCCCTCGGCCGCCGCCGAGCCTCTTTTCCGGGGGGGCGAACGTCGGGCTCCTGCTCCCGCAGGGAAGGGCCCAGCCCCGAAAGCTCTTGCTGCTCTTCCCCTCCCCTTGGCGCCCTATCCGCAGGCCCCGCAGCGCTGGGGCTCCGGGCTTTGCCAGAGGCGGGACACCTCGGGGCCCGTCGGCCGCCGCCGAGCCTCTTTTCCGGGGGGGCGAACGTCGGGCTCCTGCTCCCGCAGGGAAGGGCCCAGCCCCGAAAGCTCTTGCTGCTCTTCCCCTCCCCTTGGCGCCCTATCCGCAGGCCCAGCAGCGCTGGGGCTCCGGGCTTTGCCAGAGGCGGGACACCTCGGGGCCCGTCGGCCGCCGCCGAGCCTCTTTTCCGGGGGGGCGAACGTCGGGCTCCTGCTCCCGCAGGGAAGGGCCCAGCCCCGAAAGCTCTTGCTGCTCTTCCCCTCCCCTTGGCGCCCTATCCGCAGGCCCCGCAGCGCTGGGGCTCCGGGCTTTGCCAGAGGCGGGACACCTCGGGGCCCCTCGGCCGCCGCCGAGCCTCTTTTCCGGGGGGGCGAACGTCGGGCTCCTGCTCCCGCAGGGAAGGGCCCAGCCCCGAAAGCTCTTGCTGCTCTTCCCCTCCCCTTGGCGCCCTATCCGCAGGCCCAGCAGCGCTGGGGCTCCGGGCTTTGCCAGAGGCGGGACACCTCGGGGCCCGTCGGCCGCCGCCGAGCCTCTTTTCCGGGGGGGCGAACGTCGGGCTCCTGCTCCCGCAGGGAAGGGCCCAGCCCCGAAAGCTCTTGCTGCTCTTCCCCTCCCCTTGGCGCCCTATCCGCAGGCCCCGCAGTGCTGGGGCTCCTGGCTTTGCCAGAGGCGGGACACCTCGGGGCCCCTCGGCCGCCGCCGAGCCTCTTTTCCGGGGGGGCGAACGTCGGGCTCCTGCTCCCGCAGGGAAGGGCCCAGCCCCGAAAGCTCTTGCTGCTCTTCCCCTCCCCTTGGCGCCCTATCCGCAGGCCCCGCAGCGCTGGGGCTCCGGGCTTTGCCAGAGGCGGGACACCTCGGGGCCCCTCGGCCGCCGCCGAGCCTCTTTTCCGGGGGGGCGAACGTCGGGCTCCTGCTCCCGCAGGGAAGGGCCCAGCCCCGAAAGCTCTTGCTGCTCTTCCCCTCCCCTTGGCGCCCTATCCGCAGGCCCCGCAGCGCTGGGGCTCCGGGCTTTGCCAGAGGCGGGACACCTCGGGGCCCGTCGGCTGCCGCCGAGCCTCTTTTCCGGGGGGGCGAACGTCGGGCTCCTGCTCCCGCAGGGAAGGGCCCAGCCCCGAAAGCTCTTGCTGCTCTTCCCGTCTCCTTGGCGCCCTATCCGCAGGCCCCGCAGCGCTGGGGCTCCGGGCTTTGCCAGAGGCGGGACACCTCGGGGCCCGTCGGCTGCCGCCGAGCCTCTTTTCCGGGGGGGCGAACGTCGGGCTCCTGCTCCCGCAGGGAAGGGCCCAGCCCCGAAAGCTCTTGCTGCTCTTCCCCTCCCCTTGGCGCCCTATCCGCAGGCCCCGCAGCGCTGGGGCTCCGGGCTTTGCCAGAGGCGGGACACCTCGGGGCCCCTCGGCCGCCGCCGAGCCTCTTTTCCGGGGGGGCGAACGTCGGGCTCCTGCTCCCGCAGGGAAGGGCCCAGCCCCGAAAGCTCTTGCTGCTCTTCCCCTCCCCTTGGCGCCCTATCCGCAGGCCCCGCAGCGCTGGGGCTCCGGGCTTTGCCAGAGGCGGGACACCTCGGGGCCCCTCGGCCGCCGCCGAGCCTCTTTTCTGGGGGGGCGAACGTCGGGCTCCTGCTCCCGCAGGGAAGGGCCCAGCCCCGAAAGCTCTTGCTGCTCTTCCCCTCCCCTTGGCGCCCTATCCGCAGGCCCCGCAGCGCTGGGGCTCCCGGCTTTGCCAGAGGCGGGACACCTCGGGGCCCGTCGGCCGCCGCCGAGCCTCTTTTCCGGGGGGGCGAACGTCGGGCTCCTGCTCCCGCAGGGAAGGGCCCAGCCCCGAAAGCTCTTGCTGCTCTTCCCCTCCCCTTGGCGCCCTATCCGCAGGCCCCGCAGCGCTGGGGCTCCGGGCTTTGCCAGAGGCGGGACACCTCGGGGCCCGTCGGCCGCCGCCGAGCCTCTTTTCCGGGGGGGCGAACGTCGGGCTCCTGCTCCCGCAGGGAAGGGCCCAGCCCCGAAAGCTCTTGCTGCTCTTCCCCTCCCCTTGGCGCCCTATCCGCAGGCCCCGCAGCGCTGGGGCTCCGGGCTTTGCCAGAGGCGGGACACCTCGGGGCCCCTCGGCCGCCGCCGAGCCTCTTTTCCGGGGGGGCGAACGTCGGGCTCCTGCTCCCGCAGGGAAGGGCCCAGCCCCGAAAGCTCTTGCTGCTCTTCCCCTCCCCTTGGCGCCCTAGCCGCAGGCCCCGCAGCGCTGGGGCTCCGGGCTTTGCCAGAGGCGGGACACCTCGGGGCCCGTCGGCCGCCGCCGAGCCTCTTTTCCGGGGGGGCGAACGTCGGGCTCCTGCTCCCGCAGGGAAGGGCCCAGCCCCGAAAGCTCTTGCCGCTCTTCCCCTCCCCTTGGCGCCCTATCCGCAGGCCCCGCAGCGCTGGGGCTCCGGGCTTTGCCAGAGGCGGGACACCTCGGGGCCCCTCGGCCGCCGCCGAGCCTCTTTTCCGGGGGGGCGAACGTCGGGCTCCTGCTCCCGCAGGGAAGGGCCCAGCCCCGAAAGCTCTTGCTGCTCTTCCCCTCCCCTTGGCGCCCTATCCGCAGGCCCCGCAGCGCTGGGGCTCCGGGCTTTGCCAGAGGCGGGACACCTCGGGGCCCCTCGGCCGCCGCCAAGCCTCTTTTCCGGGGGGGCGAACGTCGGGCTCCTGCTCCCGCAGGGAAGGGCCCAGCCCCGAAAGCTCTTGCTGCTCTTCCCCTCCCCTTGGCGCCCTATCCACAGGCCCCGCAGCGCTGGGGCTCCGGGCTTTGCCAGAGGCGGGACACCTCGGGGCCCGTCGGCCGCCGCCGAGCCTCTTTTCCGGGGGGGCGAACGTCGGGCTCCTGCTCCCGCAGGGAAGGGCCCAGCCCCGAAAGCTCTTGCTGCTCTTCCCCTCCCCTTGGCGCCCTATCCGCAGGCCCCGCAGCGCTGGGGCTCCGGGCTTTGCCAGAGGCGGGACACCTCGGGGCCCGTCGGCCGCCGCCGAGCCTCTTTTCCGGGGGGGCGAACGTCGGGCTCCTGCTCCCGCAGGGAAGGGCCCAGCCCCGAAAGCTCTTGCTGCTCTTCCCCTCCCCTTGGCGCCCTATCCGCAGGCCCCGCAGCGCTGGGGCTCCGGGCTTTGCCAGAGGCGGGACACCTCGGGGCCCCTCGGCCGCCGCCGAGCCTCTTTTCCGGGGGGGCGAACGTCGGGCTCCTGCTCCCGCAGGGAAGGGCCCAGCCCCGAAAGCTCTTGCTGCTCTTCCCCTCCCCTTGGCGCCCTATCCGCAGGCCCCGCAGCGCTGGGGCTCCGGGCTTTGCCAGAGGCGGGACACCTCGGGGCCCCTCGGCCGCCGCCGAGCTTCTTTTCCGGGGGGGCGAACGACGGGCTCCTGCTCCCGCAGGGAAGGGCCCAGCCCCGAAAGCTCTTGCTGCTCTTCCCCTCCCCTTGGCGCCCTATCCGCAGGCCCCGCAGCGCTGGGGCTCCGGGCTTTGCCAGAGGCGGGACACCTCGGGGCCCCTCGGCCGCCGCCGAGCCTCTTTTCCGGGGGGGCGAACGTCGGGCTCCTGCTCCCGCAGGGAAGGGCCCAGCCCCGAAAGCTCTTGCTGCTCTTCCCCTCCCCTTGGCGCCCTAGCCGCAGGCCCCGCAGCGCTGGGGCTCCGGGCTTTGCCAGAGGCGGGACACCTCGGGGCCCCTCGGCCGCCACCGAGCCTCTTTTCCGGGGGGGCGAACGTCGGGCTCCTGCTCCCGCAGGGAAGGGCCCAGCCCCGAAAGCTCTTGCTGCTCTTCCCCTCCCCTTGGTGCCCTATCCGCAGGCCCAGCAGCGCTGGGGCTCCGGGCTTTGCCAGAGGCGGGACACCTCGGGGCCCGTCGGCCGCCGCCGAGCCTCTTTTCCGGGGGGGCGAACGTCGGGCTCCTGCTCCCGCAGGGAAGGGCCCAGCCCCGAAAGCTCTTGCTGCTCTTCCCCTCCCCTTGGCGCCCTATCCGCAGGCCCCGCAGCGCTGGGGCTCCGGGCTTTGCCAGAGGCGGGACAACTCGGGGCCCCTCGGCCGCCGCCGAGCCTCTTTTCCGGGGGGGCGAACGTCGGGCACCTGCTCCCGCAGGGAAGGGCCCAGCCCCGAAAGCTCTTGCTGCTCTTCCCCTCCCCTTGGCGCCCTATCCGCAGGCCCCACAGCACTGGGGCTCCGGGCTTTGCCAGAGGCGGGACACCTCGGGGCCCGTCGGCCGCCGCCGAGCCTCTTTTCCGGGGGGGCGAACGTCGGGCTCCTGCTCCCGCAGGGAAGGGCCCAGCCCCGAAAGCTCTTGCTGCTCTTCCCCTCCCCTTGGCGCCCTAGCCGCAGGCCCCGCAGCGCTGGGGCTCCGGGCTTTGCCAGAGGCGGGACACCTCGGGGCCCCTCGGCCGCCGCCGAGCCTCTTTTCCGGGGGGGCGAACGTCGGGCTCCTGCTCCCGCAGGGAAGGGCCCAGCCCCGAAAGCTCTTGCTGCTCTTCCCCTCCCCTTGGCGCCCTATCCGCAGGCCCCGCAGCGCTGGGGCTCCGGGCTTTGCCAGAGGCGGGACACCTCGGGGCCCGTCGGCCGCCGCCGAGCCTCTTTTCCGGGGGGGCGAACGTCGGGCTCCTGCTCCCGCAGGGAAGGGCCCAGCCCCGAAAGCTCTTGCTGCTCTTCCCCTCCCCTTGGCGCCCTATCCGCAGGCCCCGCAGCGCTGGGGCTCCGGGCTTTGCCAGAGGCGGGACACCTCGGGGCCCCTCGGCCGCCGCCGAGCCTCTTTTCCGGGGGGGCGAACGTCGGGCTCCTGCTCCCGCAGGGAAGGGCCCAGCCCCGAAAGCTCTTGCTGCTCTTCCCCTCCCCTTGGCGCCCTATCCGCAGGCCCCGCAGCGCTGGGGCTCCGGGCTTTGCCAGAGGCGGGACACCTCGGGGCCCCTCGGCCGCCGCCGAGCTTCTTTTCCGGGGGGGCGAACGACGGGCTCCTGCTCCCGCAGGGAAGGGCCCAGCCCCGAAAGCTCTTGCTGCTCTTCCCCTCCCCTTGGCGCCCTATCCGCAGGCCCCGCAGCGCTGGGGCTCCGGGCTTTGCCAGAGGCGGGACACCTCGGGGCCCCTCGGCCGCCGCCGAGCCTCTTTTCCGGGGGGGCGAACGTCGGGCTCCTGCTCCCGCAGGGAAGGGCCCAGCCCCGAAAGCTCTTGCTGCTCTTCCCCTCCCCTTGGCGCCCTAGCCGCAGGCCCCGCAGCGCTGGGGCTCCGGGCTTTGCCAGAGGCGGGACACCTCGGGGCCCCTCGGCCGCCACCGAGCCTCTTTTCCGGGGGGGCGAACGTCGGGCTCCTGCTCCCGCAGGGAAGGGCCCAGCCCCGAAAGCTCTTGCTGCTCTTCCCCTCCCCTTGGTGCCCTATCCGCAGGCCCAGCAGCGCTGGGGCTCCGGGCTTTGCCAGAGGCGGGACACCTCGGGGCCCGTCGGCCGCCGCCGAGCCTCTTTTCCGGGGGGGCGAACGTCGGGCTCCTGCTCCCGCAGGGAAGGGCCCAGCCCCGAAAGCTCTTGCTGCTCTTCCCCTCCCCTTGGCGCCCTATCCGCAGGCCCCGCAGCGCTGGGGCTCCGGGCTTTGCCAGAGGCGGGACAACTCGGGGCCCCTCGGCCGCCGCCGAGCCTCTTTTCCGGGGGGGCGAACGTCGGGCACCTGCTCCCGCAGGGAAGGGCCCAGCCCCGAAAGCTCTTGCTGCTCTTCCCCTCCCCTTGGCGCCCTATCCGCAGGCCCCACAGCACTGGGGCTCCGGGCTTTGCCAGAGGCGGGACACCTCGGGGCCCGTCGGCCGCCGCCGAGCCTCTTTTCCGGGGGGGCGAACGTCGGGCTCCTGCTCCCGCAGGGAAGGGCCCAGCCCCGAAAGCTCTTGCTGCTCTTCCCCTCCCCTTGGCGCCCTAGCCGCAGGCCCCGCAGCGCTGGGGCTCCGGGCTTTGCCAGAGGCGGGACACCTCGGGGCCCCTCGGCCGCCGCCGAGCCTCTTTTCCGGGGGGGCGAACGTCGGGCTCCTGCTCCCGCAGGGAAGGGCCCAGCCCCGAAAGCTCTTGCTGCTCTTCCCCTCCCCTTGGCGCCCTATCCGCAGGCCCCGCAGCGCTGGGGCTCCGGGCTTTGCCAGAGGCGGGACACCTCGGGGCCCGTCGGCCGCCGCCGAGCCTCTTTTCCGGGGGGGCGAACGTCGGGCTCCTGCTCCCGCAGGGAAGGGCCCAGCCCCGAAAGCTCTTGCTGCTCTTCCCCTCCCCTTGGCGCCCTATCCGCAGGCCCCGCAGCGCTGGGGCTCCGGGCTTTGCCAGAGGCGGGACACCTCGGGGCCCCTCGGCCGCCGCCGAGCCTCTTTTCCGGGGGGGCGAACGTCGGGCTCCTGCTCCCGCAGGGAAGGGCCCAGCCCCGAAAGCTCTTGCTGCTCTTCCCCTCCCCTTGGCGCCCTATCCGCAGGCCCCGCAGCGCTGGGGCTCCGGGCTTTGCCAGAGGCGGGACACCTCGGGGCCCCTCGGCCGCCGCCGAGCCTCTTTTCCGGGGGGGCGAACGTCGGGCTCCTGCTCCCGCAGGGAAGGGCCCAGCCCCGAAAGCTCTTGCTGCTCTTCCCCTCCCCTTGGCGCCCTATCCGCAGGCCCAGCAGCGCTGGGGCTCCGGGCTTTGCCAGAGGCGGGACACCTCGGGGCCCGTCGGCCGCCGCCGAGCCTCTTTTCCGGGGGGGCGAACGTCGGGCTCCTGCTCCCGCAGGGAAGGGCCCAGCCCCGAAAGCTCTTGCTGCTCTTCCCCTCCCCTTGGCGCCCTATCCGCAGGCCCCGCAGCGCTGGGGCTCCGGGCTTTGCCAGAGGCGGGACACCTCGGGGCCCCTCGGCCGCCGCCGAGCCTCTTTTCCGGGGGGGCGAACGTCGGGCACCTGCTCCCGCAGGGAAGGGCCCAGCCCCGAAAGCTCTTGCTGCTCTTCCCCTCCCCTTGGCGCCCTATCCGCAGGCCCCACAGCACTGGGGCTCCGGGCTTTGCCAGAGGCGGGACACCTCGGGGCCCGTCGGCCGCCGCCGAGCCTCTTTTCCGGGGGGGCGAACGTCGGGCTCCTGCTCCCGCAGGGAAGGGCCCAGCTCCGAAAGCTCTTGCTGCTCTTCCCCTCCCCTTGGCGCCCTATCCGCAGGCCCCGCAGCGCTGGGGCTCCGGGCTTTGCCAGAGGCGGGACACCTCGGGGCCCCTCGGCCGCCGCCGAGCCTCTTTTCCGGGGGGGCGAACGTCGGGCTCCTGCTCCCGCAGGGAAGGGCCCAGCCCCGAAAGCTCTTGCTGCTCTTCCCGTCCCCTTGGCGCCCTATCCGCAGGCCCCGCAGCGCTGGGGCTCCGGGCTTTGCCAGAGGCGGGACACCTCGGGGCCCCTCGGCCGCCGCCGAGCCTCTTTTCCGGGGGGGCGAACGTCGGGCTCCTGCTCCCGCAGGGAAGGGCCCAGCCCCGAAAGCTCTTGCTGCTCTTCCCCTCCCCTTGGCGCCCTATCCGCAGGCCCCGCAGCGCTGGGGCTCTGGGCTTTGCCAGAGGCGGGACACCTCGGGGCCCGTCGGCCGCCGCCGAGCCTCTTTTCCGGGGGGGCGAACGTCGGGCTCCTGCTCCCGCAGGGAAGGGCCCAGCCCCGAAAGCTCTTGCTGCTCTTCCCCTCCCCTTGGCGCCCTATCCGCAGGCCCCGCAGCGCTGGGGCTCCGGGCTTTGCCAGAGGCGGGACACCTCGGGGCCCGTCGGCCGCCGCCGAGCCTCTTTTCCGGGGGGGCGAACGTCGGGCTCCTGCTCCCGCAGGGAAGGGCCCAGCCCCGAAAGCTCTTGCTGCTCTTCCCCTCCCCTTGGCGCCCTATCCGCAGGCCCCGCAGCGCTGGGGCTCCGGGCTTTGCCAGAGGCGGGACACCTCGGGGCCCCTCGGCCGCCGCCGAGCCTCTTTTCCGGGGGGGCGAACGTCGGGCTCCTGCTCCCGCAGGGAAGGGCCCAGCCCCGAAAGCTCTTGCTGCTCTTCCCCTCCCCTTGGCGCCCTATCCGCAGGCCCCGCAGCGCTGGGGCTCCGGGCTTTGCCAGAGGCGGGACACCTCGGGGCCCCTCGGCTGCCGCCGAGCCTCTTTTCCGGGGGGGCGAACATCGGGCTCCTGCTCCCGCAGGGAAGGGCCCAGCCCCGAAAGCTCTTGCTGCTCTTCCCCTCCCCTTGGCGCCCTATCCGCAGGCCCCGCAGCGCTGGGGCTCCGGGCTTTGCCAGAGGCGGGACACCTCGGGGCCCCTCGGCCGCCGCCGAGCCTCTTTTCCGGGGGGGCGAACGTCGGGCTCCTGCTCCCGCAGGGAAGGGCCCAGCCCCGAAAGCTCTTGCTTCTCTTCCCCTCCCCTTGGCGCCCTATCCGCAGGCCCCGCAGCGCTGGGGCTCCGGGCTTTGCCAGAGGCGGGACACCTAGGGGCCCCTCGGCCGCCGCCGAGCCTCTTTTCTGGGGGGGCGAACGTCGGGCTCCTGCTCCCGCAGGGAAGGGCCCAGCCCCGAAAGCTCTTGCTGCTCTTCCCCTCCCCTTGGCGCCCTATCCGCAGGCCCCGCAGCGCTGGGGCTCTGGGCTTTGCCAGAGGCGGGACACCTCGGGGCCCGTCGGCCGCCGCCGAGCCTCTTTTCCGGGGGGGCGAACGTCGGGCTCCTGCTCCCGCAGGGAAGGGCCCAGCCCCGAAAGCTCTTGCTGCTCTTCCCCTCCCCTTGGCGCCCTATCCGCAGGCCCCGCAGCGCTGGGGCTCCGGGCTTTGCCAGAGGCGGGACACCTCGGGGCCCGTCGGCCGCCGCCGAGCCTCTTTTCCGGGGGGGCGAACGTCGGGATCCTGCTCCCGCAGGGAAGGGCCCAGCCCCGAAAGCTCTTGCTGCTCTTCCCCTCCCCTTGGCGCCCTATCCGCAGGCCCCGCAGTGCTGGGGCTCCGGGCTTTGCCAGAGGCGGGACACCTCGGGGCCCCTCGGCCGCCGCCGAGCCTCTTTTCCGGGGGGGCGAACGTCGGGCTCCTGCTCCCGCAGGGAAGGGCCCAGCCCCGAAAGCTCTTGCTGCTCTTCCCCTCCCCTTGGCGCCCTATCCGCAGGCCCCGCAGCGCTGGGGCTCCGGGCTTTGCCAGAGGCGGGACACCTCGGGGCCCCTCGGCCGCCGCCGAGCCTCTTTTCCGGGGGGGCGAACGTCGGGCTCCTGCTCCCGCAGGGAAGGGCCCAGCCCCGAAAGCTCTTGCTGCTCTTCCCCTCCCCTTGGCGCCCTATCCGCAGGCCCCGCAGCGCTGGGGCTCCGGGCTTTGCCAGAGGCGGGACACCTCGGGGCCCCTCGGCCGCCGCCGAGCCTCTTTTCCGGGGGGGCGAACGTCGGGCTCCTGCTCCCGCAGGGAAGGGCCCAGCCCCGAAAGCTCTTGCTGCTCTTCCCCTCCCCTTGGCGCCCTATCCGCAGGCCCCGCAGCGCTGGGGCTCCGGGCTTTGCCAGAGGCGGGACACCTCGGGGCCCCTCGGCCGCCGCCGAGCCTCTTTTCCGGGGGGGCGAACGTCGGGCTCCTGCTCCCGCAGGGAAGGGCCCAGCCCCGAAAGCTCTTGCTGCTCTTCCCCTCCCCTTGGCGCCCTATCCGCAGGCCCAGCAGCGCTGGGGCTCCGGGCTTTGCCAGAGGCGGGACACCTCGGGGCCCCTCGGCCGCCGCCGAGCCTCTTTTCCGGGGGGGGCGAACGTCGGGCTCCTGCTCCCGCAGGGAAGGGCCCAGCCCCGAAAGCTCTTGCTGCTCTTCCCCTCCCCTTGGCGCCCTATCCGCAGGCCCCGCAGCGCTGGGGCTCCGGGCTTTGCCAGAGGCGGGACACCTCGGGGCCCGTCGGCCGCCGCCGAGCCTCTTTTCCGGGGGGGCGAACGTCGGGCTCCTGCTCCCGCAGGGAAGGGCCCAGCCCCGAAAGCTCTTGCTGCTCTTCCCCTCCCCTTGGCGCCCTATCCGCAGGCCCAGCAGCGCTGGGGCTCCGGGCTTTGCCAGAGGCGGGACACCTCGGGGCCCGTCGGCCGCCGCCGAGCCTCTTTTCCGGGGGGGCGAACGTCGGGCTCCTGCTCCCGCAGGGAAGGGCCCAGCCCCGAAAGCTCTTGCTGCTCTTCCCCTCCCCTTGGCGCCCTATCCGCAGGCCCCGCAGCGCTGGGGCTCCGGGCTTTGCCAGAGGCGGGACACCTCGGGGCCCCTCGGCCGCCGCCGAGCCTCTTTTCCGGGGGGGCGAACGTCGGGCTCCTGCTCCCGCAGGGAAGGGCCCAGCCCCGAAAGCTCTTGCTGCTCTTCCCCTCCCCTTGGCGCCCTATCCGCAGGCCCCGCAGCGCTGGGGCTCCGGGCTTTGCCAGAGGCGGGACACCTCGGGGCCCGTCGGCTGCCGCCGAGCCTCTTTTCCGGGGGGGCGAACGTCGGGCTCCTGCTCCCGCAGGGAAGGGCCCAGCCCCGAAAGCTCTTGCTGCTCTTCCCCTCTCCTTGGCGCCCTATCCGCAGGCCCCGCAGCGCTGGGGCTCCGGGCTTTGCCAGAGGCGGGACACCTCGGGGCCCGTCGGCTGCCGCCGAGCCTCTTTTCCGGGGGGGCGAACGTCGGGCTCCTGCTCCCGCAGGGAAGGGCCCAGCCCCGAAAGCTCTTGCTGCTCTTCCCCTCCCCTTGGCGCCCTATCCGCAGGCCCCGCAGCGCTGGGGCTCCGGGCTTTGCCAGAGGCGGGACACCTCGGGGCCCCTCGGCCGCCGCCGAGCCTCTTTTCCGGGGGGGCGAACGTCGGGCTCCTGCTCCCGCAGGGAAGGGCCCAGCCCCGAAAGCTCTTGCTGCTCTTCCCCTCCCCTTGGCGCCCTATCCGCAGGCCCCGCAGCGCTGGGGCTCCGGGCTTTGCCAGAGGCGGGACACCTCGGGGCCCCTCGGCCGCCGCCGAGCCTCTTTTCTGGGGGGGCGAACGTCGGGCTCCTGCTCCCGCAGGGAAGGGCACAGCCCCGAAAGCTCTTGCTGCTCTTCCCCTCCCCTTGGCGCCCTATCCGCAGGCCCCGCAGCGCTGGGGCTCCCGGCTTTGCCAGAGGCGGGACACCTCGGGGCCCGTCGGCCGCCGCCGAGCCTCTTTTCCGGGGGGGCGAACGTCGGGCTCCTGCTCCCGCAGGGAAGGGCCCAGCCCCGAAAGCTCTTGCTGCTCTTCCCCTCCCCTTGGCGCCCTATCCGCAGGCCCCGCAGCGCTGGGGCTCCGGGCTTTGCCAGAGGCGGGACACCTCGGGGCCCGTCGGCCGCCGCCGAGCCTCTTTTCCGGGGGGGCGAACGTCGGGCTCCTGCTCCCGCAGGGAAGGGCCCAGCCCCGAAAGCTCTTGCTGCTCTTCCCCTCCCCTTGGCGCCCTATCCGCAGGCCCCGCAGCGCTGGGGCTCCGGGCTTTGCCAGAGGCGGGACACCTCGGGGCCCCTCGGCCGCCGCCGAGCCTCTTTTCCGGGGGGGCGAACGTCGGGCTCCTGCTCCCGCAGGGAAGGGCCCAGCCCCGAAAGCTCTTGCTGCTCTTCCCCTCCCCTTGGCGCCCTAGCCGCAGGCCCCGCAGCGCTGGGGCTCCGGGCTTTGCCAGAGGCGGGACACCTCGGGGCCCGTCGGCCGCCGCCGAGCCTCTTTTCCGGGGGGGCGAACGTCAGGCTCCTGCTCCCGCAGGGAAGGGCCCAGCCCCGAAAGCTCTTGCCGCTCTTCCCCTCCCCTTGGCGCCCTATCCGCAGGCCCCGCAGCGCTGGGGCTCCGGGCTTTGCCAGAGGCGGGACACCTCGGGGCCCCTCGGCCGCCGCCGAGCCTCTTTTCCGGGGGGGCGAACGTCGGGCTCCTGCTCCCGCAGGGAAGGGCCCAGCCCCGAAAGCTCTTGCTGCTCTTCCCCTCCCCTTGGCGCCCTATCCGCAGGCCCCGCAGCGCTGGGGCTCCGGGCTTTGCCAGAGGCGGGACACCTCGGGGCCCCTCGGCCGCCGCCAAGCCTCTTTTCCGGGGGGGCGAACGTCGGGCTCCTGCTCCCGCAGGGAAGGGCCCAGCCCCGAAAGCTCTTGCTGCTCTTCCCCTCCCCTTGGCGCCCTATCCACAGGCCCCGCAGCGCTGGGGCTCCGGGCTTTGCCAGAGGCGGGACACCTCGGGGCCCGTCGGCCGCCGCCGAGCCTCTTTTCCGGGGGGGCGAACGTCGGGCTCCTGCTCCCGCAGGGAAGGGCCCAGCCCCGAAAGCTCTTGCTGCTCTTCCCCTCCCCTTGGCGCCCTATCCGCAGGCCCCGCAGCGCTGGGGCTCCGGGCTTTGCCAGAGGCGGGACACCTCGGGGCCCCTCGGCCGCCGCCGAGCCTCTTTTCCGGGGGGGCGAACGTCGGGCTCCTGCTCCCGCAGGGAAGGGCCCAGCCCCGAAAGCTCTTGCTGCTCTTCCCCTCCCCTTGGCGCCCTATCCGCAGGCCCCGCAGCGCTGGGGCTCCGGGCTTTGCCAGAGGCGGGACACCTCGGGGCCCCTCGGCCGCCGCCGAGCCTCTTTTCCGGGGGGGCGAACGTCGGGCTCCTGCTCCCGCAGGGAAGGGCCCAGCCCCGAAAGCTCTTGCTGCTCTTCCCCTCCCCTTGGCGCCCTATCCGCAGGCCCCGCAGCGCTGGGGCTCCGGGCTTTGCCAGAGGCGGGACACCTCGGGGCCCCTCGGCCGCCGCCGAGCCTCTTTTCCGGGGGGGCGAACGTCGGGCTCCTGCTCCCGCAGGGAAGGGCCCAGCCCCGAAAGCTCTTGCTGCTCTTCCCCTCCCCTTGGTGCCCTATCCGCAGGCCCAGCAGCGCTGGGGCTCCGGGCTTTGCCAGAGGCGGGACACCTCGGGGCCCGTCGGCCGCCGCCGAGCCTCTTTTCCGGGGGGGCGAACGTCGGGCTCCTGCTCCCGCAGGGAAGGGCCCAGCCCCGAAAGCTCTTGCTGCTCTTCCCCTCCCCTTGGCGCCCTATCCGCAGGCCCCGCAGCGCTGGGGCTCCGGGCTTTGCCAGAGGCGGGACACCTCGGGGCCCCTCGGCCGCCGCCGAGCCTCTTTTCCGGGGGGGCGAACGTCGGGCACCTGCTCCCGCAGGGAAGGGCCCAGCCCCGAAAGCTCTTGCTGCTCTTCCCCTCCCCTTGGCGCCCTATCCGCAGGCCCCACAGCACTGGGGCTCCGGGCTTTGCCAGAGGCGGGACACCTCGGGGCCCGTCGGCCGCCGCCGAGCCTCTTTTCCGGGGGGGCGAACGTCGGGCTCCTGCTCCCGCAGGGAAGGGCCCAGCCCCGAAAGCTCTTGCTGCTCTTCCCCTCCCCTTGGCGCCCTAGCCGCAGGCCCCGCAGCGCTGGGGCTCCGGGCTTTGCCAGAGGCGGGACACCTCGGGGCCCCTCGGCCGCCGCCGAGCCTCTTTTCCGGGGGGGCGAACGTCGGGCTCCTGCTCCCGCAGGGAAGGGCCCAGCCCCGAAAGCTCTTGCTGCTCTTCCCCTCCCCTTGGCGCCCTATCCGCAGGCCCCGCAGCGCTGGGGCTCCGGGCTTTGCCAGAGGCGGGACACCTCGGGGCCCGTCGGCCGCCGCCGAGCCTCTTTTCCGGGGGGGCGAACGTCGGGCTCCTGCTCCCGCAGGGAAGGGCCCAGCCCCGAAAGCTCTTGCTGCTCTTCCCCTCCCCTTGGCGCCCTATCCGCAGGCCCCGCAGCGCTGGGGCTCCGGGCTTTGCCAGAGGCGGGACACCTCGGGGCCCCTCGGCCGCCGCCGAGCCTCTTTTCCGGGGGGGCGAACGTCGGGCTCCTGCTCCCGCAGGGAAGGGCCCAGCCCCGAAAGCTCTTGCTGCTCTTCCCCTCCCCTTGGCGCCCTATCCGCAGGCCCCACAGCGCTGGGGCTCCGGGCTTTGCCAGAGGCGGGACACCTCGGGGCCCCTCGGCCGCCGCCGAGCCTCTTTTCCGGGGGGGCGAACGTCGGGCTCCTGCTCCCGCAGGGAAGGGCCCAGCCCCGAAAGCTCTTGCTGCTCTTCCCCTCCCCTTGGCGCCCTAGCCGCAGGCCCCGCAGCGCTGGGGCTCCGGGCTTTGCCAGAGGCGGGACACCTCGGGGCCCCTCGGCCGCCGCCGAGCCTCTTTTCCGGGGGGGCGAACGTCGGGCTCCTGCTCCCGCAGGGAAGGGCCCAGCCCCGAAAGCTCTTGCTGCTCTTCCCCTCCCCTTGGCGCCCTATCCACAGGCCCCGCAGCGCTGGGGCTCCGGGCTTTGCCAGAGGCGGGACACCTCGGGGCCCGTCGGCCGCCGCCGAGCCTCTTTTCCGGGGGGGCGAACGTCGGGCTCCTGCTCCCGCAGGGAAGGGCCCAGCCCCGAAAGCTCTTGCTGCTCTTCCCCTCCCCTTGGCGCCCTATCCGCAGGCCCCGCAGCGCTGGGGCTCCGGGCTTTGCCAGAGGCGGGACACCTCGGGGCCCGTCGGCCGCCGCCGAGCCTCTTTTCCGGGGGGGCGAACGTCGGGCTCCTGCTCCCGCAGGGAAGGGCCCAGCCCCGAAAGCTCTTGCTGCTCTTCCCCTCCCCTTGGCGCCCTATCCGCAGGCCCCGCAGCGCTGGGGCTCCGGGCTTTGCCAGAGGCGGGACACCTCGGGGCCCCTCGGCCGCCGCCGAGCCTCTTTTCCGGGGGGGCGAACGTCGGGCTCCTGCTCCCGCAGGGAAGGGCCCAGCCCCGAAAGCTCTTGCTGCTCTTCCCCTCCCCTTGGCGCCCTATCCGCAGGCCCAGCAGCGCTGGGGCTCCGGGCTTTGCCAGAGGCGGGACAACTCGGGGCCCGTCGGCCGCCGCCGAGCCTCTTTTCCTGGGGGGCGAACGTCGGGCTCCTGCTCCCGCAGGGAAGGGCCCAGCCCCGAAAGCTCTTGCTGCTCTTCCCCTCCCCTTGGCGCCCTATCCGCAGGCCCCGCAGCGCTGGGGCTCCGGGCTTTGCCAGAGGCGGGACACCTCGGGGCCCCTCGGCCGCCGCCGAGCCTCTTTTCCGGGGGGGCGAACGTCGGGCACCTGCTCCCGCAGGGAAGGGCCCAGCCCCGAAAGCTCTTGCTGCTCTTCCCCTCCCCTTGGCGCCCTATCCGCAGGCCCCACAGCACTGGGGCTCCGGGCTTTGCCAGAGGCGGGACACCTCGGGGCCCGTCGGCCGCCGCCGAGCCTCTTTTCCGGGGGGGCGAACGTCGGGCTCCTGCTCCCGCAGGGAAGGGCCCAGCCCCGAAAGCTCTTGCTGCTCTTCCCCTCCCCTTGGCGCCCTATCCGCAGGCCCTGCAGCGCTGGGGCTCCGGGCTTTGCCAGAGGCGGGACACCTCGGGGCCCCTCGGCCGCCGCCGAGCCTCTTTTCCGGGGGGGCGAACGTCGGGCTCCTGCTCCCGCAGGGAAGGGCCCAGCCCCGAAAGCTCTTGCTGCTCTTCCCGTCCCCTTGGCGCCCTATCCGCAGGCCCCGCAGCGCTGGGGCTCCGGGCTTTGCCAGAGGCGGGACACCTCGGGGCCCCTCGGCCGCCGCCGAGCCTCTTTTCCGGGGGGGCGAACGTCGGGCTCCTGCTCCCGCAGGGAAGGGCCCAGCCCCGAAAGCTCTTGCTGCTCTTCCCCTCCCCTTGGCGCCCTAGCCGCAGGCCCCGCAGCGCTGGGGCTCCGGGCTTTGCCAGAGGCGGGACACCTCGGGGCCCGTCGGCCGCCGCCGAGCCTCTTTTCCGGGGGGGCGAACGTCGGGCTCCTGCTCCCGCAGGGAAGGGCCCAGCCCCGAAAGCTCTTGCTGCTCTTCCCCTCCCCTTGGCGCCCTATCCGCAGGCCCCGCAGCGCTGGGGCTCCGGGCTTTGCCAGAGGCGGGACACCTCGGGGCCCCTCGGCCGCCGCCGAGCCTCTTTTCCGGGGGGGCGAACGTCGGGCTCCTGCTCCCGCAGGGAAGGGCCCAGCCCCGAAAGCTCTTGCTGCTCTTCCCCTCCCCTTGGCGCCCTATCCGCAGGCCCCGCAGCGCTGGGGCTCCGGGCTTTGCCAGAGGCGGGACACCTCGGGGCCCCTCGGCCGCCGCCGAGCCTCTTTTCCGGGGGGGCGAACGTCGGGCTCCTGCTCCCGCAGGGAAGGGCCCAGCCCCGAAAGCTCTTGCTGCTCTTCCCCTCCCCTTGGCGCCCTATCCGCAGGCCCCGCAGCGCTGGGGCTCCGGGCTTTGCCAGAGGCGGGACACCTCGGGGCCCCTCGGCCGCCGCCGAGCCTCTTTTCCGGGGGGGCGAACGTCGGGCTCCTGCTCCTGCAGGGAAGGGCCCAGCCCCGAAAGCTCTTGCTGCTCTTCCCCTCCCCTTGGCGCCCTATCCGCAGGCCCTGCAGCGCTGGGGCTCCGGGCTTTGCCAGAGGCGGGACACCTCGGGGCCCGTCGGCCGCCGCCGAGCCTCTTTTCCGGGGGGGCGAACGTCGGGCTCCTGCTCCCGCAGGGAAGGGCCCAGCCCCGAAAGCTCTTGCTGCTCTTCCCCTCCCCTTGGCGCCCTATCCGCAGGCCCAGCAGCGCTGGGGCTCCGGGCTTTGCCAGAGGCGGGACACCTCAAGGCCCGTCGGCCGCCGTCGAGCCTCTTTTCCGGGGGGGCGAACGTCGGGCTCCTGCTCCCGCAGGGAAGGGCCCAGCCCCGAAAGCTCTTGCTGCTCTTCCCCTCCCCTTGGCGCCCTATCCGCAGGCCCCGCAGCGCTGGGGCTCCGGGCTTTGCCAGAGGCGGGACACCTCGGGGCCCCTCGGCCGCCGCCGAGCCTCTTTTCCGGGGGGGCGAACGTCGGGCACCTGCTCCCGCAGGGAAGGGCCCAGCCCCGAAAGCTCTTGCTGCTCTTCCCCTCCCCTTGGCGCCCTATCCGCAGGCCCCACAGCACTGGGGCTCCGGGCTTTGCCAGAGGCGGGACACCTCGGGGCCCGTCGGCCGCCGCCGAGCCTCTTTTCCGGGGGGGCGAACGTCGGGCTCCTGCTCCCGCAGGGAAGGGCCCAGCTCCGAAAGCTCTTGCTGCTCTTCCCCTCCCCTTGGCGCCCTATCCGCAGGCCCTGCAGCGCTGGGGCTCCGGGCTTTGCCAGAGGCGGGACACCTCGGGGCCCCTCGGCCGCCGCCGAGCCTCTTTTCCGGGGGGGCGAACGTCGGGCTCCTGCTCCCGCAGGGAAGGGCCCAGCCCCGAAAGCTCTTGCTGCTCTTCCCCTCCCCTTGGCGCCCTATCCGCAGGCCCCGCAGCGCTGGGGCTCCGGGCTTTGCCAGAGGCGGGACACCTCGGGGCCCCTCGGCCGCCGCCGAGCCTCTTTTCCGGGGGGGCGAACGTCGGGCTCCTGCTCCCGCAGGGAAGGGCCCAGCCCCGAAAGCTCTTGCTGCTCTTCCCCTCCCCTTGGCGCCCTAGCCGCAGGCCCCGCAGCGCTGGGGCTCCGGGCTTTGCCAGAGGCGGGACACCTCGGGGCCCGTCGGCCGCCGCCGAGCCTCTTTTCCGGGAGGGCGAACGTCGGGCTCCTGCTCCCGCAGGGAAGGGCCCAGCCCCGAAAGCTCTTGCTGCTCTTCCCCTCCCCTTGGCGCCCTATCCGCAGGCCCCGCAGCGCTGGGGCTCCGGGCTTTGCCAGAGGCGGGACACCTCGGGGCCCCTCGGCCGCCGCCGAGCCTCTTTTCCGGGGGGGCGAACGTCGGGCTCCTGCTCCCGCAGGGAAGGGCCCAGCCCCGAAAGCTCTTGCTGCTCTTCCCCTCCCCTTGGTGCCCTATCCGCAGGCCCAGCAGCGCTGGGGCTCCGGGCTTTGCCAGAGGCGGGACACCTCGGGGCCCGTCGGCCGCCGCCGAGCCTCTTTTCCGGGGGGGCGAACGTCGGGCTCCTGCTCCCGCAGGGAAGGGCCCAGCCCCGAAAGCTCTTGCTGCTCTTCCCCTCCCCTTGGCGCCCTATCCGCAGGCCCCGCAGCGCTGGGGCTCCGGGCTTTGCCAGAGGCGGGACACCTCGGGGCCCCTCGGCCGCCGCCGAGCCTCTTTTCCGGGGGGGCGAACGTCGGGCACCTGCTCCCGCAGGGAAGGGCCCAGCCCCGAAAGCTCTTGCTGCTCTTCCCCTCCCCTTGGCGCCCTATCCGCAGGCCCCACAGCACTGGGGCTCCGGGCTTTGCCAGAGGCGGGACACCTCGGGGCCCGTCGGCCGCCGCCGAGCCTCTTTTCCGGGGGGGCGAACGTCGGGCTCCTGCTCCCGCAGGGAAGGGCCCAGCCCCGAAAGCTCTTGCTGCTCTTCCCCTCCCCTTGGCGCCCTAGCCGCAGGCCCCGCAGCGCTGGGGCTCCGGGCTTTGCCAGAGGCGGGACACCTCGGGGCCCCTCGGCCGCCGCCGAGCCTCTTTTCCGGGGGGGCGAACGTCGGGCTCCTGCTCCCGCAGGGAAGGGCCCAGCCCCGAAAGCTCTTGCTGCTCTTCCCCTCCCCTTGGCGCCCTATCCACAGGCCCCGCAGCGCTGGGGCTCCGGGCTTTGCCAGAGGCGGGACACCTCGGGGCCCGTCGGCCGCCGCCGAGCCTCTTTTCCGGGGGGGCGAACGTCGGGCTCCTGCTCCCGCAGGGAAGGGCCCAGCCCCGAAAGCTCTTGCTGCTCTTCCCCTCCCCTTGGCGCCCTATCCGCAGGCCCCGCAGCGCTGGGGCTCCGGGCTTTGCCAGAGGCGGGACACCTCGGGGCCCCTCGGCCGCCGCCGAGCCTCTTTTCCGGGGGGGCGAACGTCGGGCTCCTGCTCCCGCAGGGAAGGGCCCAGCCCCGAAAGCTCTTGCTGCTCTTCCCCTCCCCTTGGCGCCCTATCCGCAGGCCCCGCAGCGCTGGGGCTCCGGGCTTTGCCAGAGGCGGGACACCTCGGGGCCCCTCGGCCGCCGCCGAGCCTCTTTTCCGGGGGGGCGAACGTCGGGCTCCTGCTCCCGCAGGGAAGGGCCCAGCCCCGAAAGCTCTTGCTGCTCTTCCCCTCCCCTTGGCGCCCTATCCGCAGGCCCAGCAGCGCTGGGGCTCCGGGCTTTGCCAGAGGCGGGACAACTCGGGGCCCGTCGGCCGCCGCCGAGCCTCTTTTCCCGGGGGGCGAACGTCGGGCTCCTGCTCCCGCAGGGAAGGGCCCAGCCCCGAAAGCTCTTGCTGCTCTTCCCCTCCCCTTGGCGCCCTATCCGCAGGCCCCGCAGCGCTGGGGCTCCGGGCTTTGCCAGAGGCGGGACACCTCGGGGCCCCTCGGCCGCCGCCGAGCCTCTTTTCCGGGGGGGCGAACGTCGGGCACCTGCTCCCGCAGGGAAGGGCCCAGCCCCGAAAGCTCTTGCTGCTCTTCCCCTCCCCTTGGCGCCCTATCCGCAGGCCCCACAGCACTGGGGCTCCGGGCTTTGCCAGAGGCGGGACACCTCGGGGCCCGTCGGCCGCCGCCGAGCCTCTTTTCCGGGGGGGCGAACGTCGGGCTCCTGCTCCCGCAGGGAAGGGCCCAGCTCCGAAAGCTCTTGCTGCTCTTCCCCTCCCCTTGGCGCCCTATCCGCAGGCCCTGCAGCGCTGGGGCTCCGGGCTTTGCCAGAGGCGGGACACCTCGGGGCCCCTCGGCCGCCGCCGAGCCTCTTTTCCGGGGGGGCGAACGTCGGGCTCCTGCTCCCGCAGGGAAGGGCCCAGCCCCGAAAGCTCTTGCTGCTCTTCCCGTCCCCTTGGCGCCCTATCCGCAGGCCCCGCAGCGCTGGGGCTCCGGGCTTTGCCAGAGGCGGGACACCTCGGGGCCCCTCGGCCGCCGCCGAGCCTCTTTTCCGGGGGGGCGAACGTCGGGCTCCTGCTCCCGCAGGGAAGGGCCCAGCCCCGAAAGCTCTTGCTGCTCTTCCCCTCCCCTTGGCGCCCTAGCCGCAGGCCCCGCAGCGCTGGGGCTCCGGGCTTTGCCAGAGGCGGGACACCTCGGGGCCCGTCGGCCGCCGCCGAGCCTCTTTTCCGGGGGGGCGAACGTCGGGCTCCTGCTCCCGCAGGGAAGGGCCCAGCCCCGAAAGCTCTTGCTGCTCTTCCCCTCCCCTTGGCGCCCTATCCGCAGGCCCCGCAGCGCTGGGGCTCCGGGCTTTGCCAGAGGCGGGACACCTCGGGGCCCCTCGGCCGCCGCCGAGCCTCTTTTCCGGGGGGGCGAACGTCGGGCTCCTGCTCCCGCAGGGAAAGGCCCAGCCCCGAAAGCTCTTGCTGCTCTTCCCCTCCCCTTGGCGCCCTATCCGCAGGCCCCGCAGCGCTGGGGCTCCGGGCTTTGCCAGAGGCGGGACACCTCGGGGCCCCTCGGCCGCCGCCGAGCCTCTTTTC
This sequence comes from Buteo buteo, assembly GCF_964188355.1. Lineage (NCBI taxonomy): Eukaryota > Metazoa > Chordata > Aves > Accipitriformes > Accipitridae > Buteo > Buteo buteo. The sequence goes on from NW_027439413.1 coordinate 77,995, forward strand.
CGGGGGGGCGAACGTCGGGCTCCTGCTCCCGCAGGGAAGGGCCCAGCCCCGAAAGCTCTTGCTGCTCTTCCCCTCCCCTTGGCGCCCTATCCGCAGGCCCCGCAGCGCTGGGGCTCCGGGCTTTGCCAGAGGCGGGACACCTCGGGGCCCCTCGGCCGCCGCCGAGCCTCTTTTCCGGGGGGGCGAACGTCGGGCTCCTGCTCCTGCAGGGAAGGGCCCAGCCCCGAAAGCTCTTGCTGCTCTTCCCCTCCCCTTGGCGCCCTATCCGCAGGCCCTGCAGCGCTGGGGCTCCGGGCTTTGCCAGAGGCGGGACACCTCGGGGCCCGTCGGCCGCCGCCGAGCCTCTTTTCCGGGGGGGCGAACGTCGGGCTCCTGCTCCCGCAGGGAAGGGCCCAGCCCCGAAAGCTCTTGCTGCTCTTCCCCTCCCCTTGGCGCCCTATCCGCAGGCCCAGCAGCGCTGGGGCTCCGGGCTTTGCCAGAGGCGGGACACCTCAAGGCCCGTCGGCCGCCGTCGAGCCTCTTTTCCGGGGGGGCGAACGTCGGGCTCCTGCTCCCGCAGGGAAGGGCCCAGCCCCGAAAGCTCTTGCTGCTCTTCCCCTCCCCTTGGCGCCCTATCCGCAGGCCCCGCAGCGCTGGGGCTCCGGGCTTTGCCAGAGGCGGGACACCTCGGGGCCCCTCGGCCGCCGCCGAGCCTCTTTTCCGGGGGGGCGAACGTCGGGCTCCTGCTCCCGCAGGGAAGGGCCCAGCCCCGAAAGCTCTTGCTGCTCTTCCCCTCCCCTTGGCGCCCTATCCGCAGGCCCAGCAGCGCTGGGGCTCCGGGCTTTGCCAGAGGCGGGACACCTCGGGGCCCGTCGGCCGCCGCCGAGCCTCTTTTCCGGGGGGGCGAACGTCGGGCTCCTGCTCCCGCAGGGAAGGGCCCAGCCCCGAAAGCTCTTGCTGCTCTTCCCCTCCCCTTGGCGCCCTATCCGCAGGCCCCGCAGTGCTGGGGCTCCGGGCTTTGCCAGAGGCGGGACACCTCGGGGCCCCTCGGCCGCCGCCAAGCCTCTTTTCCGGGGGGGCGAACGTCGGGCTCCTGCTCCCGCAGGGAAGGGCCCAGCCCCGAAAGCTCTTGCTGCTCTTCCCCTCCCCTTGGCGCCCTATCCGCAGGCCCCGCAGCGCTGGGGCTCCGGGCTTTGCCAGAGGCGGGACACCTCGGGGCCCCTCGGCCGCCGCCGAGCCTCTTTTCCGGGGGGGCGAACGTCGGGCTCCTGCTCCCGCAGGGAAGGGCCCAGCCCCGAAAGCTCTTGCTGCTCTTCCCCTCCCCTTGGCGCCCTATCCGCAGGCCCCGCAGCGCTGGGGCTCCGGGCTTTGCCAGAGGCGGGACACCTCGGGGCCCGTCGGCCGCCGCCGAGCCTCTTTTCCGGGGGGGCGAACGTCGGGCTCCTGCTCCCGCAGGGAAGGGCCCAGCCCCGAAAGCTCTTGCTGCTCTTCCCCTCCCCTTGGCGCCCTATCCGCAGGCCCCGCAGCGCTGGGGCTCCGGGCTTTGCCAGAGGCGGGACACCTCGGGGCCCGTCGGCCGCCGCCGAGCCTCTTTTCCGGGGGGGCGAACGTCGGGCTCCTGCTCCCGCAGGGAAGGGCCCAGCCCCGAAAGCTCTTGCTGCTCTTCCCCTCCCCTTGGCGCCCTATCCGCAGGCCCAGCAGCGCTGGGGCTCCGGGCTTTGCCAGAGGCGGGACAACTCGGGGCCCGTCGGCCGCCGCCGAGCCTCTTTTCCCGGGGGGCGAACGTCGGGCTCCTGCTCCCGCAGGGAAGGGCCCAGCCCCGAAAGCTCTTGCTGCTCTTCCCCTCCCCTTGGCGCCCTATCCGCAGGCCCCGCAGCGCTGGGGCTCCGGGCTTTGCCAGAGGCGGGACACCTCGGGGCCCCTCGGCCGCCGCCGAGCCTCTTTTCCGGGGGGGCGAACGTCGGGCACCTGCTCCCGCAGGGAAGGGCCCAGCCCCGAAAGCTCTTGCTGCTCTTCCCCTCCCCTTGGCGCCCTATCCGCAGGCCCCACAGCACTGGGGCTCCGGGCTTTGCCAGAGGCGGGACACCTCGGGGCCCGTCGGCCGCCGCCGAGCCTCTTTTCCGGGGGGGCGAACGTCGGGCTCCTGCTCCCGCAGGGAAGGGCCCAGCCCCGAAAGCTCTTGCTGCTCTTCCCCTCCCCTTGGCGCCCTATCCGCAGGCCCCGCAGCGCTGGGGCTCCGGGCTTTGCCAGAGGCGGGACACCTCGGGGCCCCTCGGCCGCCGCCGAGCCTCTTTTCCGGGGGGGCGAACGTCGGGCTCCTGCTCCCGCAGGGAAGGGCCCAGCCCCGAAAGCTCTTGCTGCTCTTCCCGTCCCCTTGGCGCCCTATCCGCAGGCCCCGCAGCGCTGGGGCTCCGGGCTTTGCCAGAGGCGGGACACCTCGGGGCCCCTCGGCCGCCGCCGAGCCTCTTTTCCGGGGGGGCGAACGTCGGGCTCCTGCTCCCGCAGGGAAGGGCCCAGCCCCGAAAGCTCTTGCTGCTCTTCCCCTCCCCTTGGCGCCCTAGCCGCAGGCCCCGCAGCGCTGGGGCTCCGGGCTTTGCCAGAGGCGGGACACCTCGGGGCCCGTCGGCCGCCGCCGAGCCTCTTTTCCGGGGGGGCGAACGTCGGGCTCCTGCTCCCGCAGGGAAGGGCCCAGCCCCGAAAGCTCTTGCTGCTCTTCCCCTCCCCTTGGCGCCCTATCCGCAGGCCCCGCAGCGCTGGGGCTCCGGGCTTTGCCAGAGGCGGGACACCTCGGGGCCCCTCGGCCGCCGCCGAGCCTCTTTTCCGGGGGGGCGAACGTCGGGCTCCTGCTCCCGCAGGGAAGGGCCCAGCCCCGAAAGCTCTTGCTGCTCTTCCCCTCCCCTTGGCGCCCTATCCGCAGGCCCCGCAGCGCTGGGGCTCCGGGCTTTGCCAGAGGCGGGACACCTAGGGGCCCCTCGGCCGCCGCCGAGCCTCTTTTCCGGGGGGGCGAACGTCGGGCTCCTGCTCCCGCAGGGAAGGGCCCAGCCCCGAAAGCTCTTGCTGCTCTTCCCCTCCCCTTGGCGCCCTATCCGCAGGCCCCGCAGCGCTGGGGCTCCGGGCTTTGCCAGAGGCGGGACACCTCGGGGCCCGTCGGCCGCCGCCGAGCCTCTTTTCCGGGGGGGCGAACGTCGGGCTCCTGCTCCTGCAGGGAAGGGCCCAGCCCCGAAAGCTCTTGCTGCTCTTCCCCTCCCCTTGGCGCCCTATCCGCAGGCCCTGCAGCGCTGGGGCTCCGGGCTTGAAGGGCCAGCCCCGAAGCTCTTGCTCTCTTCTTCCCCTCCCTTGGCCCCTATCCGCAGGCCCCTGCAGCGCTGGGGCTCCGGGATGGGAAGGGCCAGCCCCGAAAGCTCTTGCTGCTCTTCCCCTCCCCTTGGCGCCCTATCCGCAGGCCCCGCAGCGCTGGGGCTCCGGGCTTTGCCAGAGGCGGGACACCTCGGGGCCCGTCGGCCGCCGCCGAGCCTCTTTTCCGGGGGGGCGAACGTCGGGCTCCTGCTCCCGCAGGGAAGGGCCCAGCCCCGAAAGCTCTTGCTGCTCTTCCCCTCCCCTTGGCGCCCTATCCGCAGGCCCCGCAGCGCTGGGGCTCCGGGCTTTGCCAGAGGCGGGACACCTCGGGGCCCCTCGGCCGCCGCCGAGCCTCTTTTCCGGGGGGGCGAACGTCGGGCTCCTGCTCCCGCAGGGAAGGGCCCAGCCCCGAAAGCTCTTGCTGCTCTTCCCCTCCCCTTGGCGCCCTATCCGCAGGCCCCGCAGCGCTGGGGCTCCGGGCTTTGCCAGAGGCGGGACACCTCGGGGCCCCTCGGCCGCCGCCGAGCCTCTTTTCCGGGGGGGCGAACGTCGGGCTCCTGCTCCCGCAGGGAAGGGCCCAGCCCCGAAAGCTCTTGCTGCTCTTCCCCTCCCCTTGGCGCCCTATCCGCAGGCCCCGCAGCGCTGGGGCTCCGGGCTTTGCCAGAGGCGGGACACCTCGGGGCCCCTCGGCCGCCGCCGAGCCTCTTTTCCGGGGGGGCGAACGTCGGGCTCCTGCTCCTGCAGGGAAGGGCCCAGCCCCGAAAGCTCTTGCTGCTCTTCCCCTCCCCTTGGCGCCCTATCCGCAGGCCCTGCAGCGCTGGGGCTCCGGGCTTTGCCAGAGGCGGGACACCTCGGGGCCCGTCGGCCGCCGCCGAGCCTCTTTTCCGGGGGGGCGAACGTCGGGCTCCTGCTCCCGCAGGGAAGGGCCCAGCCCCGAAAGCTCTTGCTGCTCTTCCCCTCCCCTTGGCGCCCTATCCGCAGGCCCAGCAGCGCTGGGGCTCCGGGCTTTGCCAGAGTCGGGACACCTCAAGGCCCGTCGGCCGCCGTCGAGCCTCTTTTCCGGGGGGGCGAACGTCGGGCTCCTGCTCCCGCAGGGAAGGGCCCAGCCCCGAAAGCTCTTGCTGCTCTTCCCCTCCCCTTGGCGCCCTATCCGCAGGCCCCGCAGCGCTGGGGCTCCGGGCTTTGCCAGAGGCGGGACACCTCGGGGCCCCTCGGCCGCCGCCGAGCCTCTTTTCCGGGGGGGCGAACGTCGGGCTCCTGCTCCCGCAGGGAAGGGCCCAGCCCCGAAAGCTCTTGCTGCTCTTCCCCTCCCCTTGGCGCCCTATCCGCAGGCCCAGCAGCGCTGGGGCTCCGGGCTTTGCCAGAGGCGGGACACCTCGGGGCCCGTCGGCCGCCGCCGAGCCTCTTTTCCGGGGGGGCGAACGTCGGGCTCCTGCTCCCGCAGGGAAGGGCCCAGCCCCGAAAGCTCTTGCTGCTCTTCCCCTCCCCTTGGCGCCCTATCCGCAGGCCCCGCAGTGCTGGGGCTCCGGGCTTTGCCAGAGGCGGGACACCTCGGGGCCCCTCGGCCGCCGCCAAGCCTCTTTTCCGGGGGGGCGAACGTCGGGCTCCTGCTCCCGCAGGGAAGGGCCCAGCCCCGAAAGCTCTTGCTGCTCTTCCCCTCCCCTTGGCGCCCTATCCGCAGGCCCCGCAGCGCTGGGGCTCCGGGCTTTGCCAGAGGCGGGACACCTCGGGGCCCCTCGGCCGCCGCCGAGCCTCTTTTCCGGGGGGGCGAACGTCGGGCTCCTGCTCCCGCAGGGAAGGGCCCAGCCCCGAAAGCTCTTGCTGCTCTTCCCCTCCCCTTGGCGCCCTATCCGCAGGCCCCGCAGCGCTGGGGCTCCGGGCTTTGCCAGAGGCGGGACACCTCGGGGCCCGTCGGCCGCCGCCGAGCCTCTTTTCCGGGGGGGCGAACGTCGGGCTCCTGCTCCCGCAGGGAAGGGCCCAGCCCCGAAAGCTCTTGCTGCTCTTCCCCTCCCCTTGGCGCCCTAGCCGCAGGCCCCGCAGCGCTGGGGCTCCGGGCTTTGCCAGAGGCGGGACACCTCGGGGCCCGTCGGCCGCCGCCGAGCCTCTTTTCCGGGGGGGCGAACGTCGGGCTCCTGCTCCCGCAGGGAAGGGCCCAGCCCCGAAAGCTCTTGCTGCTCTTCCCCTCCCCTTGGCGCCCTATCCGCAGGCCCAGCAGCGCTGGGGCTCCGGGCTTTGCCAGAGGCGGGACAACTCGGGGCCCGTCGGCCGCCGCCGAGCCTCTTTTCCCGGGGGGCGAACGTCGGGCTCCTGCTCCCGCAGGGAAGGGCCCAGCCCCGAAAGCTCTTGCTGCTCTTCCCCTCCCCTTGGCGCCCTATCCGCAGGCCCCGCAGCGCTGGGGCTCCGGGCTTTGCCAGAGGCGGGACACCTCGGGGCCCCTCGGCCGCCGCCGAGCCTCTTTTCCGGGGGGGCGAACGTCGGGCACCTGCTCCCGCAGGGAAGGGCCCAGCCCCGAAAGCTCTTGCTGCTCTTCCCCTCCCCTTGGCGCCCTATCCGCAGGCCCCACAGCACTGGGGCTCCGGGCTTTGCCAGAGGCGGGACACCTCGGGGCCCGTCGGCCGCCGCCGAGCCTCTTTTCCGGGGGGGCGAACGTCGGGCTCCTGCTCCCGCAGGGAAGGGCCCAGCCCCGAAAGCTCTTGCTGCTCTTCCCCTCCCCTTGGCGCCCTATCCGCAGGCCCCGCAGCGCTGGGGCTCCGGGCTTTGCCAGAGGCGGGACACCTCGGGGCCCCTCGGCCGCCGCCGAGCCTCTTTTCCGGGGGGGCGAACGTCGGGCTCCTGCTCCCGCAGGGAAGGGCCCAGCCCCGAAAGCTCTTGCTGCTCTTCCCGTCCCCTTGGCGCCCTATCCGCAGGCCCCGCAGCGCTGGGGCTCCGGGCTTTGCCAGAGGCGGGACACCTCGGGGCCCCTCGGCCGCCGCCGAGCCTCTTTTCCGGGGGGGCGAACGTCGGGCTCCTGCTCCCGCAGGGAAGGGCCCAGCCCCGAAAGCTCTTGCTGCTCTTCCCCTCCCCTTGGCGCCCTAGCCGCAGGCCCCGCAGCGCTGGGGCTCCGGGCTTTGCCAGAGGCGGGACACCTCGGGGCCCGTCGGCCGCCGCCGAGCCTCTTTTCCGGGGGGGCGAACGTCGGGCTCCTGCTCCCGCAGGGAAGGGCCCAGCCCCGAAAGCTCTTGCTGCTCTTCCCCTCCCCTTGGCGCCCTATCCGCAGGCCCCGCAGCGCTGGGGCTCCGGGCTTTGCCAGAGGCGGGACACCTCGGGGCCCCTCGGCCGCCGCCGAGCCTCTTTTCCGGGGGGGCGAACGTCGGGCTCCTGCTCCCGCAGGGAAGGGCCCAGCCCCGAAAGCTCTTGCTGCTCTTCCCCTCCCCTTGGCGCCCTATCCGCAGGCCCCGCAGCGCTGGGGCTCCGGGCTTTGCCAGAGGCGGGACACCTAGGGGCCCCTCGGCCGCCGCCGAGCCTCTTTTCCGGGGGGGCGAACGTCGGGCTCCTGCTCCCGCAGGGAAGGGCCCAGCCCCGAAAGCTCTTGCTGCTCTTCCCCTCCCCTTGGCGCCCTATCCGCAGGCCCCGCAGCGCTGGGGCTCCGGGCTTTGCCAGAGGCGGGACACCTCGGGGCCCGTCGGCCGCCGCCGAGCCTCTTTTCCGGGGGGGCGAAAGTCGGGCTCCTGCTCCTGCAGGGAAGGGCCCAGCCCCGAAAGCTCTTGCTGCTCTTCCCCTCCCCTTGGCGCCCTATCCGCAGGCCCTGCAGCGCTGGGGCTCCGGGCTTTGCCAGAGGCGGGACACCTCGGGGCCCGTCGGCCGCCGCCGAGCCTCTTTTCCGGGGGGGCGAACGTCGGGCTCCTGCTCCCGCAGGGAAGGGCCCAGCCCCGAAAGCTCTTGCTGCTCTTCCCCTCCCCTTGGCGCCCTATCCGCAGGCCCAGCAGCGCTGGGGCTCCGGGCTTTGCCAGAGGCGGGACACCTCAAGGCCCGTCGGCCGCCGTCGAGCCTCTTTTCCGGGGGGGCGAACGTCGGGCTCCTGCTCCCGCAGGGAAGGGCCCAGCCCCGAAAGCTCTTGCTGCTCTTCCCCTCCCCTTGGCGCCCTATCCGCAGGCCCCACAGCGCTGGGGCTCCGGGCTTTGCCAGAGGCGGGACACCTCGGGGCCCCTCGGCCGCCGCCGAGCCTCTTTTCCGGGGGGGCGAACGTCGGGCTCCTGCTCCCGCAGGGAAGGGCCCAGCCCCGAAAGCTCTTGCTGCTCTTCCCCTCCCCTTGGCGCCCTATCCGCAGGCCCAGCAGCGCTGGGGCTCCGGGCTTTGCCAGAGGCGGGACACCTCGGGGCCCGTCGGCCGCCGCCGAGCCTCTTTTCCGGGGGGGCGAACGTCGGGCTCCTGCTCCCGCAGGGAAGGGCCCAGCCCCGAAAGCTCTTGCTGCTCTTCCCCTCCCCTTGGCGCCCTATCCGCAGGCCCCGCAGTGCTGGGGCTCCGGGCTTTGCCAGAGGCGGGACACCTCGGGGCCCCTCGGCCGCCGCCAAGCCTCTTTTCCGGGGGGGCGAACGTCGGGCTCCTGCTCCCGCAGGGAAGGGCCCAGCCCCGAAAGCTCTTGCTGCTCTTCCCCTCCCCTTGGCGCCCTATCCGCAGGCCCCGCAGCGCTGGGGCTCCGGGCTTTGCCAGAGGCGGGACACCTCGGGGCCCCTCGGCCGCCGCCGAGCCTCTTTTCCGGGGGGGCGAACGTCGGGCTCCTGCTCCCGCAGGGAAGGGCCCAGCCCCGAAAGCTCTTGCTGCTCTTCCCCTCCCCTTGGCGCCCTAGCCGCAGGCCCCGCAGCGCTGGGGCTCCGGGCTTTGCCAGAGGCGGGACACCTCGGGGCCCGTCGGCCGCCGCCGAGCCTCTTTTCCGGGGGGGCGAACGTCGGGCTCCTGCTCCCGCAGGGAAGGGCCCAGCCCCGAAAGCTCTTGCTGCTCTTCCCCTCCCCTTGGCGCCCTAGCCGCAGGCCCCGCAGCGCTGGGGCTCCGGGCTTTGCCAGAGGCGGGACACCTCGGGGCCCGTCGGCCGCCGCCGAGCCTCTTTTCCGGGGGGGCGAACGTCGGGCTCCTGCTCCCGCAGGGAAGGGCCCAGCCCCGAAAGCTCTTGCTGCTCTTCCCCTCCCCTTGGCGCCCTATCCGCAGGCCCAGCAGCGCTGGGGCTCCGGGCTTTGCCAGAGGCGGGACAACTCGGGGCCCGTCGGCCGCCGCCGAGCCTCTTTTCCCGGGGGGCGAACGTCGGGCTCCTGCTCCCGCAGGGAAGGGCCCAGCCCCGAAAGCTCTTGCTGCTCTTCCCCTCCCCTTGGCGCCCTATCCGCAGGCCCCGCAGCGCTGGGGCTCCGGGCTTTGCCAGAGGCGGGACACCTCGGGGCCCCTCGGCCGCCGCCGAGCCTCTTTTCCGGGGGGGCGAACGTCGGGCACCTGCTCCCGCAGGGAAGGGCCCAGCCCCGAAAGCTCTTGCTGCTCTTCCCCTCCCCTTGGCGCCCTATCCGCAGGCCCCACAGCACTGGGGCTCCGGGCTTTGCCAGAGGCGGGACACCTCGGGGCCCGTCGGCCGCCGCCGAGCCTCTTTTCCGGGGGGGCGAACGTCGGGCTCCTGCTCCCGCAGGGAAGGGCCCAGCTCCGAAAGCTCTTGCTGCTCTTCCCCTCCCCTTGGCGCCCTATCCGCAGGCCCGCAGCGCTGGGGCTCCGGGCTTTGCCAGAGGCGGGACACCTCGGGCCCCTCGGCCGCCGCCGAGCCTCTTTTCCGGGGGGGCGAACGTCGGGCTCCTGCTCCCGCAGGGAAGGGCCCAGCCCCGAAAGCTCTTGCTGCTCTTCCCGTCCCCTTGGCGCCCTATCCGCAGGCCCCGCAGCGCTGGGGCTCCGGGCTTTGCCAGAGGCGGGACACCTCGGGGCCCCTCGGCCGCCGCCGAGCCTCTTTTCCGGGGGGGCGAACGTCGGGCTCCTGCTCCCGCAGGGAAGGGCCCAGCCCCGAAAGCTCTTGCTGCTCTTCCCCTCCCCTTGGCGCCCTAGCCGCAGGCCCCGCAGCGCTGGGGCTCCGGGCTTTGCCAGAGGCGGGACACCTCGGGGCCCGTCGGCCGCCGCCGAGCCTCTTTTCCGGGGGGGCGAACGTCGGGCTCCTGCTCCCGCAGGGAAGGGCCCAGCCCCGAAAGCTCTTGCTGCTCTTCCCTCCCCTTGGCGCCCTATCCGCAGGCCCCGCAGCGCTGGGGCTCCGGGCTTTGCCAGAGGCGGGACACCTCGGGGCCCCTCGGCCGCCGCCGAGCCTCTTTTCCGGGGGGGCGAACGTCGGGCTCCTGCTCCCGCAGGGAAGGGCCCAGCCCCGAAAGCTCTTGCTGCTCTTCCCCTCCCCTTGGCGCCCTATCCGCAGGCCCCGCAGCGCTGGGGCTCCGGGCTTTGCCAGAGGCGGGACACCTCGGGGCCCCTCGGCCGCCGCCGAGCCTCTTTTCCGGGGGGGCGAACGTCGGGCTCCTGCTCCCGCAGGGAAGGGCCCAGCCCCGAAAGCTCTTGCTGCTCTTCCCCTCCCCTTGCGGCCCTAGCCGCAGGCCCCGCAGCGCTGGGGCTCCGGGCTTTGCCAGAGGCGGGGACACCTCGGGGCCCCTCGGCCGCCGCCGAGCCTCTTTTCCCGGGGGGGCGAACGTCGGGCTCCTGCTCCCGCAGGGAAGGGCCCAGCCCCCGAAAGCTCTTGCTGCTCTTCCCCTCCCCTTGGCGCCCTAGCCGCAGGCCCCGCAGCGCTGGGGCTCCGGGCTTTGCCAGAGGCGGGACACCTCGGGGCCCCTCGGCCGCCGCCGAGCCTCTTTTCCGGGGGGGCGAACGTCGGGCTCCTGCTCCCGCAGGGAAGGGCCCAGCCCCGAAAGCTCTTGCTGCTCTTCCCCTCCCCTTGGCGCCCTATCCGCAGGCCCCGCAGCGCTGGGGCTCCGGGCTTTGCCAGAGGCGGGACACCTCGGGGCCCCTCGGCCGCCGCCGAGCCTCTTTTCCGGGGGGGCGAACGTCGGGCTCCTGCTCCCGCAGGAAGGGCCCAGCCCCGAAAGCTCTTGCTGCTCTTTCCCCTCCCCTTGGCGCCCTATCGCAGGCCCCGCAGCGCTGGGGCTCCGGGCTTTGCCAGAGGCGGGACACCTCGGGGCCCCTCGGCCGCCGCCGAGCCTCTTTTCCGGGGGGCGAACGTCGGGCTCCTGCTCCTGCAGGGAAGGGCCCAGCCCCGAAAGCTCTTGCTGCTCTTCCCCTCCCCT
>NW_027439414.1:5000-10000 GCF_964188355.1 Buteo buteo
AACCATAACCACAAACCCTAACCCTAATCCTAATGACTAACCGCTAACCCTACCACAAGCCCTAACCCTAATAACTAAGCCTAATAACTAACCCCTAACCCTAAAGACTAACCCCAAACCTAACCCTAAACCATAACCACAAACCCTAACCCTGATGACTAACCGCTAACCATACCACAAGCCCTAACCCTAATAACTAAACCCTAACCTAACCCTAAACCATAACCCTAATAACTAACCCCTAAACTTACCACAATCACTAGCCCTAATAACTAACCCCTAAAAACTAACCCTAAACCATAACCCCAACCCCTAAACCTAAGGACTAACCCCTAACCCTACCCCAACCCCTAACCCTAATGACTAACCCCTAACCTAAGCCTAACCCTAATAACTAACTCCTAACCATAATAACTAAACCCTAACCCTACCCCAACCCCTAACCTAACCCTAAATCTGAACCCTAGCCCCAACCCCCAACCAGTAATCCCTAACCTAACCCTAATAACCATAATCCTAACTCTAACCATAACTAACCCTAACTACTAATCCTAACTCCCTAACCCAACCCTAACCTAACCTTAATAGCTACACACACACAACCCTAATGGCTACACGCGCGCGCGCGCGACCCTAACCCTAATGGCTGCGCGCGCGACCCTAACCCTAATGGCTGCGCGCGCGACCCTAACCCTAATGGCTGCGCGCGCGACCCTAACCCTAATGGCTACACGCGCGCGCGACCCTAACCCTAATGGCTACACGCGCGCGCGCGTGACCCTACAGCCCTAACACAATACTAACCCTAACCCAACCCTAACAAGCTACCCACAAATGACCCTAACCCTAATAGCCCTAACCTGCTGCGCTAACCCCTAACCCACCCTAACCCAATACTAACCCTAACCTAACCCTAATAGCTACACACACACAACCCTAACAGCTACACACACGCACACCACCCTAACCCTAATGGCTACATGCGTGCACACACCCCAACCCTAATGGCTACACATGCGCACACGTGACCCTAACAGCCCTAACCTGCTACCATAACCAACCCTAATAGCTACGCACACACGACCCTAACCCTCATGGCTACACACATGCGTGCGCGACCCTAACCCTAATAGCCCTAACCCGCTACCCTAACCCAATACTAACCCTAACCTAACCCTAATGGCTACACACATGCGCAACCCTAACCCTAGTGGCTACGCGCGCGACCCTAACGTGCTGCTCTAACCCCTAACCTAACGGCTACGCATGCGCGACCCTAACCCTAAGGGCAACACACGCATGCAACCCTAATAGCCCTAACCCGCTGCCTTAACCCTCCCTCCCAACCCTAACCCCTACTAGCTACACACACAACCCTAACGCTAATGGCCCTAACCCTAATAACTAACCCTAACCCCCCCTCCCCCTATCCCTAACCTAAACCTAATGGCCACACACACCCACGGCCCTAACCCCTAAACCTAACCCTAACCCCTAATCACTCCCTAACCTTAATGGCCATACCCACACAACCCCAACCCTAACCCTAACCCACTGCCCTAACCCCTAAACCTAACCCGCTGCCCTAACCTAACCCTAACGACCCTCAACCTAACCTAACCCTAATCCTCACCCCCTAACCCTAACAGTGTGACTGACATTAATCCTAATGCTGTGACGAAGCATACCCCTAACCCTAATAGTGTGACTAACTCTAACCCAACACCCTAACCAGACACGCTAACCCTAACCCCCTAACCGGACACCCTAATGCAACACCCTAACCCAACAACCTAACACTAAACCCTTAACAGTAACCCTAACCTGACAGCCTAAGCATAAGCTCACAACCTAACCTGACACCCTAACCCTAAACCGACATCCTAAGCCTAACCCTAACACCTAACCCAACACCCTAAGCCTAACCCTAACCTGACACCCTGACCCAACCCTAAACTGACAACCTAACCATAACCCGACACCCTAACCCAACACCCTGAGCCTAACCCTAAAGACTAACCCCTAACACTAACCCCTACCGCTAAGCATAACCCCAAACTCTAATCCCTAACCCTAACACGCTAACCCTAAGCCTAACCCGACACCCAAACCCTGACCTGATGCCCTAAGCCTACCCTAACCTGACACCCAAGCCTAACCTGAAACCCTAACCTGACACTCTAACCCCTAACATGACACCCTAACCCGACATCGTAACCCTAAGACGAAACCCTAACCCAACACCCTAACCCTAACCCCTACCTCTAACCCTAATCCCTAAGCCTAACCCTAAAACGCTAACCCTAACCTGACACACTAACCCTAACATGACACAGTAACCCTAACCGGACACCCTAACCCTAACCCAACACCCTAACGCGACACACTACCCCAACAACCTGATGCTAAACTCTTACCAATAAGCCTAACCCTAATCCGGCACCCTAACCCTATCACCCTAAACCTAAGATCACAACCTAACCTGGTACCCTAACCCTAATCTGACACCCTAACCCTATCCCCTAAACTGACAACCTAATCCTAAACCTCTGACCTTGAGTCCATGACCCCAGACCTCCACTTTTACCCTCAGCACTGTGACCTTTGACCCCGGACCCCAGTGACATTTCACCTTGGCCCCGAAGCCAACACCCTAACCTGTCACCCTAACCCCAAACCTAAACACTAACAGCCCTAATCCCAAACCCACATCCAGCCACCAGAGGGCGCTGTCCCACCACTCATACCACTCTCTGGTGAGGCCCTGCCCACTGGGTGTAACCTTTGTTAGGGTTCCTCTACAGTAGGGTTTCCAGGGAGTAGGGATAGTGGAGCCTGGGGTTCTGCAATGCTAGGGTTATGGGTGTTCTGGGCTGTGGTTAAGGATCCCCAGGGTATGGTTAGGGCAATCTAGGGTTAGGGGTCCCTGGGGTCTAGAGTGCCTGCAAATGCAGGGACCCCTGACTCCAGGGACCCCTAACCCTAGCCCCCCTAACAATAGCCCTGCAGAACCCTAACCACAACCCTACAGATGAGGGGGGCCTAATTGGGGGTTCCCCAGTGGGGTTAGGGTAGGGTTCTATGTCTAACAGGTGCCCTAACCGTAGAGCAATGGGGGGGTGTAATGTGGGGGTACCGCCTCAGTAGGGTTTGGGTGGGGTTCTGGGTCCCAATGGTACCCTAACCCTACCTTGAGCTAACTAAAACTGGAGGGGTGGGGCACATGGCAGCTATTACCCTAATTGATTACTACGGGGAGACTTCTAGCTTACTCTAATTATTGCATTGGGAGGGTGTAGAGGTGTGAAAAGTAGGGGGTGGGGCTCAGGGAGGGAGTAGGTAGTGGGGGCAGGGCTCCTAATTAGGGGGTGGGGGTTGGGGAAGGATTACCTACAGGGGGGGCTGCTAATTAGGGGGCTGGTGCTGGGGCAGGGCCTGCTAATCCCAAGGCAGGTGCTGGGGGGAAGCCCACTAACACCAGGGGTGGGTGGTTGGGGGTGAACTTACCTCAGGAAGTGGTAGGTGGGTGGGGAAGGTGTAGATAATCTATAAAAAAAAAAAATTAAGAATATGTAAGTTTGGTGCAGCAGTAGAAATTGGCTTCCTGCCAAGGAGCAAGTGTTTTCTAGTTTGCTTTTTATTAACTCTTTGCTCCCAGGAAGTCTACCAATTTCTACTGCTTTTTTTTAAAAATGTTTACTTTTGAACTTAAAATTAAGTTTAAGCGCAGCAGTACTCTCACTTTCCCAGTTATACGCAGCACTACTGCAAAATCTAAACTTAAGCACTACAGTACTGCAAAATCTGAGGTGAAGCGCAGCAGTACTGCAAAGTTGCAGTAGGAAAGGGCTTCTGCCCTGGAAGTAAATTTTTTACCTTTATTTTATAACTCTTTACTCCCAGAGCCTGAGCCATTTGCTACTGCTCTTCTGTTTTAAATTTAAGTGTCACGGTAGCAACTTCCAAGTGTCACGGTAGCAACTTCCAAGTGTCACGGTAGCAACTTCCAAGTGTCACGGTAGCAACTTCACAATATCAACTTGCAAGTTTCACAATACAGTTTCACAGAAGCAAGTTCAAGTTTCACAATACCAACTTTCAAGTTTTACAATACAGTTTCACAATAGCAACTTTACATTTTTACAATACAGTTTTACAATACATTTGTACAACAGCAACTTCCAAAATTGCAGTACATAATGGCTTCCAACATATTAGCAAATTTTTTATTTTTTTACTTGATTACACCCAGGGACAGTGCCATATCCTACTGCTTTTTATTATTGTTTCATCGGGTATTTAAATACAGAGTTTACAGACCATGTTCTGACTCTACAGACCATGTTCCAACCTATCACTCTTTTCCACATTCCTCACTGCCATTATGTCCGTTGCTGCACGTCCAGAAGTTTTCCTCCCCGAGGTTATGTTACCTTCACAATCCCTGTTCTCAAGTAGAAAACGAGTTGCTCTGCTCCTCTTCACACACTGTCCACTTCCACACCTAGGCACAAAAACAGAAATCGAAAAATATCATTACATCACAAACTACAAAGAGCACCCAAATATTTTACAAACACACCAACGAAAAATACAGTTACACTCACACACTTCACAACCCTGGCCTACTCCATGCTGGCCATCTAGTCCAACTCCCCCCACCCTTCACCCGCAAAATCCTCAACTATCTTCCAAAGACCATCTGCTGACCAACATAAATCCCTGCGCTAATTGGCAATGACCATGTTCCAGGGGAGCGCCGTTCCTGGGAGCCTAGAAAAAAAATCCCCCTGCCTGCCAAAACCCCAGCCCAAGCCTGACCCTGGGGAAAAAAAAAAAAAAAACAACACAAAACACACCTGACTGGGGGGAAAAAAAAATCCCCCAGCTAGGGTTTTTTTTTTATTCTAATTTTTTTTTTTTTTCAATTCTAATTCCCTAGAAAACATCCCACCTGTACAACCTGAAAGGAAAAAAACATTAAAATGTCAAAACACATA
>NW_027439414.1:15000-88011 GCF_964188355.1 Buteo buteo
CAAAGCAGAAGACGCTTGCCGAGAGGCCGCCCGAAACCCTGAGCCTGCCCGGACCGATTCCCAACTCCCTCTCCTTTACCTTGGCCGCTCAACTACCCTGCTCCGTCACCGAGAGCTTGCCACGTCAAAGCACGCGTACTACCTGCAAAAAACAAACAAGGGACGCTTCCAACTTTGCCAACAATGCGACGCCTCCAAAGGAACGGTTCCTTTCACCCAGTAGCCACGGCTCACCTTGCCCGAGACGCCCCCGGTGCCGACGGCCCGCTTCGCTCCTTGCTTCGCACCTTCCAAATAAAAGAAAAAACAGAACCCCATCAGCTAGTCATAGAGCCACCGGACGCATCTTCCCTCCGACTCCGCTCGCAGACCCACCTCCTCACGGCGATCCGCTCCCCTCCTCCGTCGCTCTGGGGCAAGCATCTCGTCTCTCCGCATCTGAAAAAAACCCATATTGAACGAGTCAGCCTGGATGCGGAGCAAGAGCCTAACAACTCCAGAGATCTCGATTCCATCTAGGAATACCAGTACTCCACCTACAACCAGCCATTTTTTAAAAAACAAAAAACAAAACCAACAAAAAAAAAACAGGGCCAAACTTGAAGCCCATCACGTGCAAGCCTCAATACCTTAGAGACTCAAATCCACTTCACCACGCCTCAACAGCCTCTGCCACAAGCCTACAATCATTTCCATAAAAAAAATCTCAACGTTGCTGTCCACACAGCCCACCAATGCCTACTCGATCCCAGATGACTGTACAACCCTTGCCTAAACAATTAAGGCAAATCAACGTTTCACCCATAGACTCTTACCGCTGTTCCACCTACCCCGACTCTACGGCCCCGGGCAGGGCGGCTCCAAGCCAGATGCACCTGTGCACACACCAACACAAGACAGAACAGAACAGTACAGACCAGGTGATTCACACAGAAGACTCTCGGCAAGAAGAATGACTCCCGGGCGGGAGGTGCCGTCCGGCAAGATGACCTACGGGGTCCAAAACGCCGAGGCGAGGAGGCTGTACGGCAGACCCCCGAGGAGTCCAACGTAACGGCCTGTTACAAGATGGTACCGTCAAAACCGAGATGATGGATGCGCCAGAAGCTTGTCATCAAGACCTAGGAACGTCAAGATGCGGGGAAGAACTCCCGGTCCGAGAAAACGGACGGCTAGAGAGCGGAGCTGCCAAAGCGGCCCCAAAGAACGCCGCAAAAAGAACCGACTGGAATCTGCCGAGACCGATCCGTGCTTTAGAGCTCCGAACGCAAGAAAAGAAGCGCCCGATTGGCACCGGGCCGATGAGGAAGAGCATTCGAGACCCTAGGGACGGCGCCTAAAGCGCGTGCCGTGCTCCCCCGGCACAAAGTGCGACGAGGACGTTGAGATCTGAGGAAGCTCTAAGCCACGGAGGACAGACTACACAAACCGTGCACCACCACAGACACAGGCCGGAACCGCCCTGCCCGGCACACGCTGGTCTCGTGCTGAAGAGCAACCCGCTCCCTTCGCCTGCGCAAAGGCGACTGCTTTGAGACGGTCCTCTCTCCTGCGCTAACTTTAAAACCCCTCCCGGCAATTCCCAGCTTTGTCCCTTCCTCCCAGCCGCTCCCCAGCCCGGGTCCCTCAACTTAGCTTTCAGAGGGCCGAGGATCCGAATCCATCCTCCGCAAAAATCGCATGGGCCAACTGGGACGATCCGGCAGTCGCCAGGTTCCTCTTCATCATCTGCAGTGAAGACAGAAAAAAAAAAAAAAACAAAAAAAAACCAAGGCAACAATATCAGAAGAGGCAGCAAGTAACCTATCAGCCGACACCAACTACTTTCCTGCTTTCCCAAGCCCCCACTTAATCACACACACCACAGCGTTACGCTTACCTGCTCATTCCAGAGTCAGACCCTGCGGCCATCGTCGCTCACGGTACCCGAGACAGCAAGACACACAAAATTAGCACAGCAGTCGTGAGACTCACCGGGCCCATTCTCCTCCTCCCTAATCCACGGCTCGCCTCGAACGCTCATCCAGATCCAAAGGCGGCCCGCACAGCGCCTGCAACGCAAAAGATAAACGCTTAACCAAGCAACCGCGTAATATTTGATATTCAACACCGACTCGGCCCGCAGCCACCTCACCTTCTCGAACCCCTCGTTGGCCTGCGGCACGGCTCCTCTCAGGCTGCGCGCGCCACCTGCAAAAACCAAAGCAGAAGACGCTTGCCGAGAGGCCGCCCGAAACCCTGAGCCTGCCCGGACCGATTCCCAACTCCCTCTCCTTTACCTTGGCCGCTCAACTACCCTGCTCCGTCACCGAGAGCTTGCCACGTCAAAGCACGCGTACTACCTGCAAAAAACAAACAAGGGACGCTTCCAACTTTGCCAACAATGCGACGCCTCCAAAGGAACGGTTCCTTTCACCCAGTAGCCACGGCTCACCTTGCCCGAGACGCCTCCGGTGCCGACGGCCCGCTTCGCTCCTTGCTTCGCACCTTCCAAATAAAAGAAAAAACAGAACCCCATCAGCTAGTCATAGAGCCACCGGACGCATCTTCCCTCCGACTCCGCTCGCAGACCCACCTCCTCACGGCGATCCGCTCCCCTCCTCCGTCGCTCTGGGGCAAGCATCTCGTCTCTCCGCATCTGAAAAAAACCCATATTGAATGAGTCAGCCTGGATGCGGAGCAAGAGCCTAACAACTCCAGAGATCTCGATTCCATCTAGGAATACCAGTACTCCACCTACAACCAGCCATTTTTTAAAAAACAAAAAACAAAACCAACAAAAAAAAAAACAGGGCCAAACTTGAAGCCCATCACGTGCAAGCCTCAATACCTTAGAGACTCAAATCCACTTCACCACCCCTCAACAGCCTCTGCCACAAGCCTACAATCATTTCCATAAAAAAAATCTCAACGTTGCTGTCCACACAGCCCACCAATGCCTACTCGATCCCAGATGACTGTACAACCCTTGCCTAAACAATTAAGGCAAATCAACGTTTCACCCATAGACTCTTACCGCTGTTCCACCTACCCCGACTCTACGGCCCCGGGCAGGGCGGCTCCAAGCCAGATGCACCTGTGCACACACCAACACAAGACAGAACAGAACAGTACAGACCAGGTGATTCACACAGAAGACTCTCGGCAAGAAGAATGACTCCCGGGCGGGAGGTGCCGTCCGGCAAGATGACCTACGGGGTCCAAAACGCCGAGGCGAGGAGGCTGTACGGCAGACCCCCGAGGAGTCCAACGTAACGGCCTGTTACAAGATGGTACCGTCAAAACCGAGATGATGGATGCGCCAGAAGCTTGTCATCAAGACCTAGGAACGTCAAGATGCGGGGAAGAACTCCCGGTCCGAGAAAACGGACGGCTAGAGAGCGGAGCTGCCAAAGCGGCCCCAAAGAACGCCGCAAAAAGAACCGACTGGAATCTGCCGAGACCGATCCGTGCTTTAGAGCTCCGAACGCAAGAAAAGAAGCGCCCGATTGGCACCGGGCCGATGAGGAAGAGCATTCGAGACCCTAGGGACGGCGCCTAAAGCGCGTGCCGTGCTCCCCCGGCACAAAGCGCGACGAGGACGTTGAGATCTGAGGAAGCTCTAAGCCACGGAGGACAGACTACACAAACCGCGCACCACCACAGACACGGGCCGGAACCGCCCTGCCCGGCACACGCTGGTCTCGTGCTGAAGAGCAACCCACTCCCTTCGCCTGCGCAAAGGCGACTGCTTTGAGACGGTCCTCTCTCCTGCGCTAACTTTAAAACCCCTCCCGGCAATTCCCAGCTTTGTCCCTTCCTCCCAGACGCTCCCCAGCCCGGGTCCCTCAACTTAGCTTTCAGAGGGCCGAGGATCCGAATCCATCCTCCACAAAACCACACGGGCTAACTGGGATGTTCCTCAAGGGGACACATTGATCTTCAACATCTGCAATGAAACAAACAAACAAAAAAAACCACAAATCAGAAAGGGGAGTAAGCATCCCACTGGCCAACGCCAACTACTTCCCCAACTCCCCATCCTCACAAGTCCCACCATGTTCGCTTCCCCGCTCATTTCAGAGTCAGACCCTGCAGCCGTCGTCACTCGTGGTACCTAAGGTACCAAGAGACACCAAGTTAGCGCGGCGCTCGCGAGAAGTCATCGGCCCCACGCTCCTTCTCACTAATCCACAGCTCACCTCAAACGCTCATCCAATTCAAAGATAGCCCACACAACGCCTCCAGAACGGAAGGTAAATGCTTAACCGAGCAGCCCAATAATACTTAGCTATTCAACACTGACCCTGCCGACGACCGCCTCACCTTCTCGGACCCCTCACCGGCATGCAGCTTCATAGGAGACCTTACAGCAGACTTCACGGTATGTAAAGGGTGCCTATAAGAAACCTGCAGAGGGACTTTTTACAAGGGCGTACAGCAATAGGACAAGGCGGTAACAACTTCAGTCCTAAAGAGGGTACATTTAGTTTAGGCGTTAGGAAGACGTTTCTCACTAGGGGTGGCGAGGCACTGGAACGCGTTGCCCAGAGAACCTGCGGATGCTCCCTCCCTGGAAGCATTCAAGGCCAGGTCAGATGGGGCTTTGAGCAACCTGGTCTCGCGGAAGGTGTCCCTACCCATTGCGGGGCGGGGGAAGGGGGGGGAGCTAGAGGATCTTTATGGTGCCTTCCAACCCAAACCATTCTATGATTCTGTGACATCCAAATCCACCTGCAAAACTCCTCTGAGAAGGGCTGGTGAACCCTCCTCCCTTTCCCCAGCAGTCCCAAAACTTTAGAAACCCCTTTTCTTCTCCTCAACTCTCAGGAAAGGAACCCCACTGCTTCCTGACACCTCCTGCCCTCGATTCGCACCCCTGAACCCCCTTCAGTGGCTACTCCTCAGGAGCCGCTCTTCTGAGCCACATCCCAAATTCTAGGGGCACCTCCTAACCTACAGCTTCCCAGAGACTCTGAGCTCTGCTACATGCCCACAAAATAAAGTCAAGTCCCAAGGCCTGTAATCTACGAGGGGCCTGCCATAAGCTGCAAAGATTCTAGGGACAACGTGGCATTCCGTGGGCAATGAGGAAAGGCATCCCAAACCCTGAAGGGCACTGTGCCTCACGGCCCTTCTGCTTGCTTCAGAAATACTAAAACTCCATATACAGATGCATACAAGACACTGACCCTGACCCCTGCTAAACAATGTCACCATCGGTCCCGTTAAGAGAGATATCAGCAACTTACACAGCATACAGCAGAACTGGTGAAAAAAAAAAAAAAAACGGTTCCTTTTTCAATAAAGCTGGGAATTCCAGGAAAACACAATGCATGAAGAATTTAAAAAAAAAACCAAAACAACAAACAACAAACTATGCATACTATTAAACCATCTTTCTACCCCTGAACACTCAAAACAAAATTACTGACCTGAAAAAAAGAAAGGAAAAACAAAAAAAAGCTGCATACAAGTGTTACTTGCTACCACACATGCTGCTGAACCTTGACTGGTCCTGAAGCTCTTACCTCAGGCAGACTCCTCTTCCCAAAGGGCTGAGCCAGCTCTAAAGCTGCAAAGGACTCAAGAAAGAGCTGAGCACCAACACCAGAGAAACCCAGAAGCACAATGAGCTCCCTCAGCAGAGGCTGTGGCTCAAATACCCTGAGCCTCCGCCCACCACCCTTAGTGCAATCACCTGGGAAAGGGGAAGGGCAAACCACCAGAAGTTATAAGAGTCAGCTGGAGGAGCAGCAGCACTGTTCTCACCTGCCTTAAATTTACAGCAAGCAAAGCCCTGAACAGACAAAGTAACCCCTCCAGGAAATGACACTACTTGCTCCTGTACTATAGCTACACCTATTGCATCAGCAATAGGACTGGGTAGGGAATTAAACTTAATTTTTCTGGCATGTACATAGAAAATGATAGATGCCCTTCTAAACTAGGTAAGAAACTAGCTCATTAAATGCAATGACAATGTTATCAAAATTGATGTGCTTTAGTTTCCTATAAAAAAGCCAAAATGCTCTGGGGTTATGCTTCATTTCTAGCAAGACTGTGCATACCACCTAACTTCTACCAGAACTACTTTATGAATAGCAATAAGAAAAACATTCCTGTGTTATCAACACTGTTTTCAGCACAAATCCAAAATGTGGCCCCATACTAGCTACTGAGAAGAAAATTAACTCAATCCCACCCAAAACCAGCACAACAGGGTATGTGACAGAGACAAAAGAATTAAAAAATGGGGACAGCTTATTAAACAGACAGATATAGGAAGAAAATTTAAAAGGTGATGGGCTACATGACAGACAGGAACAACTTAAAGACAGTGAATAGGTTAAAGTAGACATAGAAAGAAAAAGTAAAAAGCAACGGGGTACACAATAGTGAGGAAAGAATTAAAAAACAGTGATACACAGCTCGATACAAGTAGACATAGAGGGAAAATTTAAGAAGTGATTGGGTACAGGACAAAAAAAATTTTAAAATAGCCACAGTGAACTAAAACTGAGAAATATCAAGGAAATTTAAAAGTGACACAGGGGCACAGGACCGAGAGGAAAAAAATAAAAAATAAAGACAGTGAACTGGATAAAAGTAGACCTAGAAAGCAAATTTTCAAAGCAACACGGTACACAACAGACAGGAAATAATTAAAAAATAGCAATAGGCAGCTTCATAAAAGTAGATGTAGCATTGTTGTTTAACCCTGGCTGGCAACTAAGTACCATACAGCTGCTCGCTTACTCCACCACAGTGGGATAGGGGGAGAATCGGGAGGGTAAATGTGAGAAACTCATGGGTTGATATAAAAAGTTTAATAATTAAAAAGACCTTTTTTTAAAAAAAAAATGTACGAGGAAAAAAAAAACAGCAAATGAAAACAATTGCTCACCACCAACTGACCGATGCCCAGCCAGACTCAAGCAACTGGGTACAGGACAGAGAGGGAGGAATTAAAATATAGGGTCAGGGAGACAGAGAGGGGAAGACATAGAAATTAAATTTTCAAAGTAATGGGGTACAAGGCAGTGCAGAAAAAATAAAAAACAGGGAGAAGCAGCTGGTTAGAGAGAGGCATATGAAAAATTTAAAAGGCAACAGGGTACTGGGCAGAGTTGACAAAAGAATAACAAGTTTTGAGAAGCCATACACATAGGTGGGCAGGCAGAGAGGGAGACAGAGGAAGGGAGGCAAGCAGATGTCTAAAGAAGGGAGGCAGAGGTGGGCCAGGATGTAGAGGAGAGGACTTGCGACTCACCACAGCTCCTGGTGCTGGCAGGAGACCTTCACCGCCCCGATGCTTCTCTCTCTGCCTCTGCCCCTTCCTCCTCCCCAGTGCCGGCTGCCTGACCCTCACCTACTCGGCAGCACGCAGCGGATGCCTCGATGCTCCTCATCCACGAGGCTTGCTTTGATACATGGTGGCTCACGCATGTAGCCAACAAAGGCCAGGGACAGCTCAGAGGGATCCTTCCTTGCCACAGGGACTGGCCATTCCTTGCTGCAGGCACCTACCAGCCAGCCAGACCCCCCTGCACCCTCTCCTCAGCCAGTTCCCCTGCCCAGGCAGCCCCCTTTACAGCTGGAGCCCCTTCACACAGCAGGGCCAGCCCCATCCTCAGCCTCACTGGCCACACCTGGGGCCATCCCAGACCCAGCTGGAGCCCATCAGGAATAGGGGCCATTGCCAAAGCCCCACAGCACATCATCCCTGCCCCTGCACCTACCCACATCCAGGGAGACAGAGGAGGCAGGAAAAATTTATTCATTAAGGTAAGAATTCCTGGCATATAAGAAATCCTGGCAATAAGTTGGCTACAAGGCTCAGTGCCCAAAGGCAGCAGGATGGGGGGATAAAAGGGAAGAGAAAAGCAGGAGGAAGGACAGAGGGACACAGGTGTGCAAGACGGAACCAGGAAATTGGATGCTGGGAACAAGAGAGGGACAAGAAGCAGGAAAACAGTGTAGAGAGAGAAGAGCAGAGAGACTGAGCAGAACAATGGAGATGGAGGAATAAATAATAGGAAGCAGGGGAGAGAAGGGGAAGAGACTGGCAGGACAAGAAGATAAACACAAGACAAGGGACAGGGAGACATTCTCAAGTGATACAGGAGAAGAAACAGCAAGAACTAGAAAACAGAAACAGGGAGCCAGGTAGAGAGAAAAATTTTTAAAAGCAACAGCATACAAGAAGCATAGGCAAGAGCTAACAAACAGGCACAGGGAGATGTAAAAAGAGGGAGATGTAGAAAGAAAATGTAAGAAGTGACAGCGTACAGGACAGAGAAGGAAGAGTTAAGAACTAGAGACAGGGAGATGGATAGAAGGAAACAGAAAGAAAATTTTGAAAGCAACAGAGTACAAGAATCAAAAAGTAGGTACATGAAGCTGCATAGAGGGAGACGTTAAGAACGAAATTTGAAAAGCAACAGGGTACAAGAAACACAGGCGAGAAATTAAAATAAGGTCAGGGAGACAAAGAGAGGGAAAAGTAGCAAGAAAATTTTAAAAGCAACTGGGTTTAAGAAACATGCAAGAATTTAAATAGGGATGGAGAGGCAGGAAGTTTCAAAACTGATGACATACAAGAAACATAGGCAAGATTTAAAAAACAGGGACAGGGAGCCTGATAGAAGGAAACTGTGGTGCGTTGACCTTGCCTGGCTGACGAGTGTCCACCAAGCCACTCTATCATTCCTCCTCCTCAACAAGACAGGAGGGTAGAAAATACAACAAAAAAAATTTGTGGGTCAAGATAAGGACAAAGAGATCACTCACCAATTACTGTCACAGGCAAAACAGACTCAGCTTGGGGAAAATACTTTGTCAGTCAAAATCAGAGTACAATAATGAGAAATATGAGCAAATCTGAAAAACACCTTCCCCCCACCCCTCTCTTTTCTTCCTGGGCTCATCTTCACTCCTGACTTCTCTACCTCCTCCTACCGAGCAGCACAGGGGGAGAGGGAGCGGGGGATTGCAACCATTCATCACAAGTTGCCTCTGCTGCTCCTTCCTTCTTCGTGTTCTTCTTCTGTTCCAGTGTGGTGTCACTCCCATGGGGCCACAGGGCCTGCCAGAAAACCTGCTCCAGTGTGGGCTCCTCTCCACAGCGTCACAGCCTCCCCTTTGGGTGCATCCGCCTCCTCTGGCGAGGGGTTCCCCATCGGCTGCAGGTGGATATCTGCTCTGCCATGGACCTCTGTGGGCTGCAGGGGGACAGCCTGTGTCACCATGGTCTTCACTGCAGGCTGCAGGGGAATCTGCTTTAGGACCTGGATCACCTCCTCCTTTTCCTTCTTCACCAACCTTGGTGTTTGCAGGACTGACAGCTTCTGCACAGCATTTTTTTAGCCCTTCTTAAATATCACAGAGGTGCTACCAGCGTTGCTGGTTGGCTCAGCTTTGACGAGTAGCACCTCCATCTTGGAGCTGGAACTGGCTGTGCCCAACATGGGGACAAGTCCTGGTGTCTTCTCACAGAACCCACCCCTGCAGCCCCTGCCCACTCCACTGCCCCAGCTTGCCACACAAACTCACTACAACAGTGATCGGCTACAGGGCAGAGAGGAAAGATTGAAAAGTAGGAAAAGGGAGACAGAGAGAGATGGGGCGGGGGGAGGGGGGTAGCAATAGGCTACAGGACTGAGAGGAGGAACTGATAAAAAGGGAGAGGGTACCAGACAGAGAGATGGAGAAAAACAAATACTAGTGATGAGCCATAGGGCAGAAGAAAGAATTAGAAAAGGGGACAGTGAGGTAGATGAGAGAGACTGAGAAATATCAAAAACACTGATGATCTAAAGGGGAGAGAGAGGGAAAATAAAGAATAGGGACAGGGAACCAGACAAAGAAAGAATAATAAAGACAACAATGAGCTATGGCACAGTGAGGGAAGAAGTTAAAACATAGTGACAGTGACCTGGAACAAGAGAATCTAAGAAAGTAAAAGTGTATCCAGAATACAGGACAGAGAAAGGAATTTAAACCACAGGTCTCGCTCTTGGACCTGCCAGGAGACCTTGCCAGTTCAGATGCTTCTTTCTCCTTCTCTCCTGCCTTCCTCTTCTGTAACTCCAGTCGCATGGCTGTCCTCCACATAACGGAACACGCGAGCACCTCGCAGCTCTTACGAGATGAGGCCCCCTAGACACGTAGCCTCACTCGCTCGCTCACTACGTGGCCGTACCATGCTGCTGGTCATGCACACAGACCCTGGTGGTCTGACCTGCTGTAGACTACGAGAAGGGATCCTCCCACACCCAGAGAGGCAGGCTCTCTCTTGCCTGCAGCGGGAGGCAGCTGCCAGACAGATGGTCTTCCGTTTCTTCTTCTTTACCTTTCTCTGGCCTCTCCAGCTTCAGCAGCTCCTGTCCACAGCCAGTAAGCGCTCCGCCTGTCCCTCTGTGCTCCTGCGCCACGAGGAGAGGGAGGCCAGGCAGAGACAGCCCACGCGAGCCTGAGGCTGCTGCAGGCATCCCCGGGGACGAACGGACAACCGCACTCACAGAGTGGCCTCTTGGAGAGGGAAAGAGGCAGCAGTAACCATTATTACCGTAGCTCGACCCTGGCCGGAGCCCTTCCTTCCACAGGGGCTTCCGCAGACGCCGCTCGTTCCCCGCGCCGCTGCTAACGGCACCCATGTTCAGGGAGACTCGAGAACATCGGAGGGCCAGCTTGCTGCCCTCACGACAGGGCTCGGGGGCTGCCTGCGGCTACAGCACGGGCTTCAGGGGAGGGGCTGGAGCTGGGAGCAGCCGCACGGGCTGAGCGGGGCCGGGGGAAGGCGCCAGGGGAGCTCTGGCGACTCGGGGAGGCGCCTGCTGGCTGCGCCTGCGGGGTGCCCGCCTCCGTTCCCTCTTCCCTTCTATCGGCTCTCGGAGAAATGCCCGGCGCAGTCCTGGCCTGGCTTGCCTCCGGCGGACCGGGAGCCTGCCGCAGCGGCCGCTTCACAGCTTCCCATCCCGCCAGCTCCGGGCGGCCGGCGGGCAGGAGGCACCCCCCGCCACCGTCCCCGCCGGAGGGGATCGCTCTCCTCACCCGCGGTCCCGGCACTCGCCCACTGCGTGCCACCACGCTGCTCCCGGGGACGGCGCATGCACCGGAGGGACCGGAGCTGGCGCACGAACGCCGGGCTGCCCCACACGCAGGGCGGCGCATGCGCCCGGGCGGCGCATCCGCACGGCTGGTCGGGGAGCCGGCGCAGCGGGAGGCCCACGGAAAACCACGGGAAACCGGCAACGCTCCTGAGTCTGACCTGGTCGGACTCCGGGGGCCGCGGCGAAAGCAAGGACTACGCCGCGCCCGAGAGCCACGCTGCCGCCCGGCCGCCGAGTCCGCAAAAATTACAGCCCCCAGCATGCCCCGGGAGGCAGCCCGCCCTGCTGCCTGACCCCGAGGGGACGCCGCTTCCGTTTCCGCCCACCCCCACGCCGGCGCAGCCGCAGTTCCCGCCAAGCCCCCAGCCCCGCTCCGGGGCGTTCCCGCCGCCGCCGCTCCGCGGCCCCCCCCGCCCGGCTCCGGCTCCCAGCAGCGCCCCTCCGCCGCTCCGCGGCCCCCCCCGCCCGGCTCCGGGCAGCATCCCCCGCCGCCGCCCCCCCCACCCGGCTCCGGCCAGCGCCCGCCGCCGCCACTCCGCCGCGACGCGGCCCCCCCCGCCCGGCTCCGGGCAGCACCCTCCTCCGCCGCCACAGCACGGCCCCGCTGCTGCTCCGTGCGTCCGACACGGACCCCGCCGTCCTCCTCGGGGCTTTCCCCGGGACCCGCCGGGCGACTGCGCAGCCCCGCCACGGGGCCCGGTGAGCACCCCCCCCACGCGCACGTGCTCCCAGCCGCCCTGTGAGCCGCCGCCCCCCCCCCCCCCGCGCGCACGTGCTTCCAGCCCCCCTGTGAGCCCCCAGCTCCCCCCCCGCCCACGGCCTCGGCACAGGCGGCCCCCACCTCCCCCGGGACACCCCTGCCTCCGACGTTCGCGGTCCGAGGGGCGCCCGCTCACCTTCTCCCGAGGGGCAGCCGCAGCCCGGCCACGGCTCCGCTCCTGCCTGGGCTCCCACCGGCCCCGCCCCGGCCCCTCCCCCGGCAGCCCCCCTTTCCAGGGAGGGGCCGTCCCCATCAGCCTCACTGCCCGCACCTGCAGCTGCTCCAGCCCCAGCCCGTAGCTGGGGGACCGAAATCCAGAACAAAACTCCTCAACACCCATGGGAAGTTAAGCAGCAGGCACTTCCATGATTAAATGAAAGATGTCAAGAGTCATCTGATGTGGAAGAGGTGTTGACTGCAGTCAAAATACAATTTTAATACCCATCTTATTTTAGTTCTAAGACTTGGCGATTGCCAGGTATCATCTTTTCCATTTACCCAGGTCCACCAGCGAGGCCACAAGGGAGATTTCTTCCAGAGAGAGGATAGAGTTATTAAGTCTAAAGTCCATGATTTGCTTTTCTCTTTCATGAAAAGGTGAGTGGATCACGTACTAAACTTTACATAACCAATTTGTTAATCAAACCTGTTGATTGTTAAAATATATTGATCTCTACAACTTCGTAACTAAGCTGCTTTTAACTGTAATAACCCCAGTAACAAGTGCAGAAACTAGATATTGAGCTAAGTAAGCAGGATGTGCCAGTCTTGATTACCTTATCATATAGCTCCTCAAGAGCAGTTTCCTGAGAAAATAAGGAACTGGTCCCAGAAACTGGCCAAGGCCGATGCCGTGGCTTGGATAGATAAACTTGAGGGAGTGTCCCCATGGAACTAATTATAATACCTCTTGGAATTAATTACAATACCTCTTGGAATTAATTTTAATGCAAAGCAGGAGTAGGTCATGAATATGTATAGGCCTACCTGGAATTCCCATACATATGTAACACTTAACTGTTTAACTGTGAAACACGTTACCACATCAAGTGTGCGCCGTTGGTGGAACGGAGACTCCCCGGCCACCCAGCGCTGTTGGGCCTGCTTGGTGGTTGCTACAATAAACCTTGATTGGATTATCCCTGGGCTGGTGTACAAATTTACATCATAACTTAGAACAGATCATATATCATCACTAGTCACCCAAACAGTTAACCCTGAACTTTTCACCTGTCCTTTAATACAGTCAACTCCAAGCTAAATTTTTTCCGTCATTAAGAGGGGACCAAAGATCATTTAAAATATTATTATACTTTCTACAAATACATCCCCATCTGAGAGCTTTAGCTACTAGAGAAAGTCTTTGGAGTTTGGGGTCAGAGGAGCTGCAAGCATAAACCTTCATTCAGCTCTGTTTAGGATGTGTGATTTCTCTCTGGTTGTCTAAAGCAGTCTAAATTTCCATAGATGGTCCCGACACTGGGTAGCTCTAACAAGGATCCTGGAACTCCAGTAAATTCTAAACAGCGTTTTATATTTCAAATATGATGCCAAGTTCCTTTTTGCACTTGTCTCTACGGTTTTGGCAACTGACAGCCCCAAGGGGTGCCTGTACAAGTTTCTCCCGAAGGGCGAGTAAATTAATTCTTTTGTCCACGAGGTGGATGGTTTGGTAATGTTATAATTCACAACGCTCTAATTCCTTCTTTCAAATGTTAAAAAAATAATTGCCTTTTAAATCCATCCCATTTAATTTGCTAAAATGATTCTCATTGTTCTGCATCTGTTCTCAAGTTTTGGTTAAATTCAATGTCAATATTCTCCACGGAACTAGATTTTCATCTGACTTAAATCGGAAGGCAGGCTGTTACTGAGGTTCAATTTTGTGTCTTTACCAAACTTTGAATCAGTTACAAAACTAGATTTTTGTTTTTTTAAACCAAATTACAAAAACGGTTAATATCAAGATTAACACAGCTCAAACAATAATTGTTTCATTTTGTTTATCTCATGTTTGGAACCCCTCAAAAAAAAATACATACACCCTCTAAACACACAAAAAGATTATTGCCCTCGACAATATTCCTAATAGCAACCCCAATATTATAAACTTTACACAGCTGTTTTCCCAAATAGATAATGTGAAACTTACTTATAGATTTTCAGTTTTAAAGGGCCAGTTTCTTTAGACTTCCAATTTCTTGTTGGTGCTTTCTTTATTCTTGAATAATGAAGCCAAGCTGCTTGTCCCAGACCTTTACCGCTATAAGGGTTGTTAAAATGACTCGATACGGTCCTTTCCACTTCTCAGTGATTTTACATACATTCAATCTCCTGGTCGGAAAGGATGCGCTGCTACGTCCAATTCTAAGGGTCCAGCTGTGGAGACATACTGACAAAGTTCTTGAAAAGAATTGCTTAAAGAAATCATAACACCTCTTAAAAACCTATCTCCAAAGGCACTCAAGATACTCAGAACATAGGACTCTTGATATGGTCTTTCATAAAACATTTCATAATGACTTAAATTTTCTTTCTCTTCTGGCTATACTCTGATTCTTAATAGAGCCACGGGTAATGCTTTAACCCATGTGAGTGAGGTTTCCTGACAAATTTTACTCGACTGTTGCTTAAGGGTATAGTTCATTCCCCCTCTCTCTCTCTCTCTCCCCCCCCCCCCCCACTTGCTTGTGGTCTGTATGGGGTGTGATAGTCTCAATCCATAGATAGTACTTTGCTCAGCTTGTCTCATAATCTTTGCTATAAAATGAGGGCCATTGTCAGATGACATTCTTACAGGCACCCCACATTTTGGTATTATCTCTTTGAGCAAGACTTTGACTACTTCCCTTGCTTTGTTGGTGCGACAAGGGAAAGCCTCGGGCCACCCAGTAAAGATATCAACTAAAACTAGGATAGATCCTTCTTTTCAAGGCAATTCTATAAAATCAATTTGCTAATATTCTCCTAAAAAATTTCCTTCTTTAATAATCCCAAAGATGATCTTATTACTGATTCGGGGATAATTTTATATATAAATTTCACATCCGCTTCTAATTGTTTAAACAATCTTTGTCGTATTTTACTTTCTGTTCCCCGATATACTTTGTGATGTTCAGCTCGGGCAATTTCTCTTATTATTGTGGGTGGGACTATTATTTGACCTGTCAGTGTTACAGCCTATCCTGTTTCATTTTGTTAGCCTGCAATCTAATAATTAATTCTTCATCTTTTTCGTTATAATTTGGAGTTTCTTTAGGCAATTTTATACTTTTCTCTGGAACGAGTGCTAGGATGCCTTTTTCCGCAGCCTCTTTAGCAGCTTTATCAGCCAGTCAGTTATTAGGACCGGTCTTACGTAACTGATGTGCTTTACAGTGCATTATCGTGACTGCTGTTAGTTTTTGAATGGTTTCTAACAATTCCAGTATTTGTTCTGCGTGCTGAATGGTGGTTCCTTGCGCGGATAACAGTCCTCTTTCTCTCCGTATCGCTCCGTGCGCGCGTACTACTCCAAAAGCATACTTTGAGTCTGTCCAAGTGTTGACTCGCTTTTTCCTTGACTTAGTTCCAGAGCTCGAATGAGAGCTATCAATTCAGCCTTTTGCGCAGATATCGTCGAAGGCAAAGTTGGCAATACAATTACCTCCTCAGTAGTTATTGTCTATCTTGATAAACGTTTTCCTTCACAGATGGAACCGCTTCCGTCGGCATACAGTTCCCAATCTGTTTCTTCTAGCGGCACATCTCAGAGATCCAGTCAGCTGAAATAAACTCTTTTGATTGTCTGCAAGCAGTCACGTTCCAGTTCTCCTCCTTTAACTTGATCGGTTGTTGAAAACGCAACAGGGTTAGCGGTGGTAGTAGCGTTTAGGTAAACATCATCTTGTTCCAGCAACACCACTTGGTATTTCAGCATCCTGCTAGGGGATACCCAATGCCCCCCTTTCTGTTTTAGCACAACAGTTATCATAT
Organism: Buteo buteo; assembly: GCF_964188355.1. Taxonomy (NCBI): domain Eukaryota; kingdom Metazoa; phylum Chordata; class Aves; order Accipitriformes; family Accipitridae; genus Buteo; species Buteo buteo. Next base: position 30,829 of record NW_027439414.1, read on the forward strand.
GGGAAACGTACAGTAATCCTTTATCCTCAGGTTAAACTTACGAGCTTCCTGGATCAGTAGCACAGTTGCAGCGATGGCTCTCGGACTACCAGAGCATCCCAGACTCACATTACCTAATCGCTTCGAGAAGTAGGCCACAGCTCGCCCACTTGGCCCTACATATTGGGCTAGGATACCCAGAGCTATACCTCTTCTTTCACGAGCAAAAAGTTCAAGTGTCTTTGTGAGATCTAGCCGGCCTAGGGCTGGCACCCCTATTACAGCCTGTTTCAATTCTTGGAAAGTAGCTTGCTCGGCATCGGTCTAATCCATTGTTTGAGGTTTTGAGCTGCTCCTATAAAGGTCGGGCCAGCAAGCCACAATTTATAATCTACAGGTGACACCACTCGACCATTCCCAGAAACGCTCGTCATTAATTTTTTTCGTCTTAGGTTCGGGGAGACGACAAATTGCCTCTTTTCTCTCAGTTCCCCATTGTCTCTGTCCTTTTAGGATTTTAAAACTCATTTACATAAGTTTCTTCTTTCTGGGTTATTTGGGGTTTTTTTCTTTTGACACTTGAAATCCACTGATTCCCCAAAAGTTCAAAAAGTTAATAGTTAACTTTGTGCATTGTTCTTCCGTCTCAGCTACAATTAACAGATGATCCATATATTTCGGCAAGATTTCTTGATTATTTTCTTTCTTCCAAATCTCTAAGTCTCGTGCCAATTGATTTCCAACAATGGTAAGACTATTCTTAAAGCCTTGAGGCAAGACTGTCCACATATATTGTGTTTTTCTCCCAGTCTCAGGATTTTCCCATTCCAAAGCAAAAACCTCTTGACTACTGGGATCCAAGGGAATACAGAAAAAGGCATCTTTTCGGTCTAACACTGTGAACCATTCTTGTTTCTCCGTTAGGGTTGCTAACAAAGTATAAGGATTTGCTAGTACCGGATGAATATCTTGTACTATTTGATTTATTCCTCTGAGGAGGTCTTGAACTAATCTACCATCTTTTTCATTAGCCTTTTAACAGGCAAGATCGGGGTGTTATATCTGGATTCACATTCTATTAACAATTTGTATCTTAAAAACGTTTGTATTACCATTACTAACCCTTTCCGACTTTCCGGTCTTAGGGGGTATTGTTTAATTCTTACCGGATTCGATCCTGGCTTTAAATCAACTCTCACAGGTTCTGCTTTTTGGATTTACCGGGAACTTCCCAGTCCAGACGATTGGAATTACAGCATTAGACTTTGACTGGTATAATCTTCTGCTGTTGGTAACCATCCTGTTAACAACAAAGCCACTGCTTCGATACGTTTAGTTTCATTTCTGGAATTGAAGTTTTAATCTCTCCATTTTTTAATTTAACTTCTGCCTCTAAGTTCTCAAATAGATCTCTCCTTAACAGGGTTTTAGGAGAATCTGGCACATACAAAAACTGCTGAGTGACCCATTGCTTTCCTAATTTCATTGTTAAAGATTTAAAGAAGGGTCTAGTCTCTCGTTCACCTGTTGCACCAACACCACCAATTTCTTCAAAACTTAACTCTCCCTCTAAGGTATTTAAAACTGAAAAGATGACTCTAGTGTCAATTCAAATTCAGTTTTCTGTTCTCCCAGTTTAGCTGTAACCAGAGGTTCTGCTGGGAGACTCCCGTCCGGTCCCCGTCAGATACGTTCACTTAAAAAGAACAAATCTACCTATGGCACTTTATTCCATTTACTCTCTCTCCTACAAAACGACAGTAATTGCAATATAGTATTGTAACTCAAAGTTCTGTTTGTTTACCATTTTTCCTGCAATTCACCCCAATGTGCCAATAAACGTCCCAACGGTGATGGTTTTGGTAACTTTTCATCAGCAGTTCCATTTCCTGCACTCTTATTCTTAAACAATTTTGCTAATGCCTTTATACTTCTATAGATTCAAATACCAAATACCAAACAAATGCAAATGACAATTGTCCCAAATAATACACAAAATACACAAAGTCCAACCCAGCAATAGCTTTCGCTTATGACTTACGGGCAGACGCCTAGGCTTCCACTGCAGACGGGTACCCTCCAAGCCCCAACCCTGCGAAGCTTTCGCCACGCCTCACGGGCAGGCTTTCCAAACAAATTCCAAAGAAGCGGCGCCTTACCTTTTTTTCCAAGGAACGCTGCGAGGAGCTTTGCGAGTTGAGGGTGACGGTTCTCCCCGAGAATACCTCGGTGCCGGCCGGAGTTCGATCGACACTCGATCTCGTCCAGTCTCACTCGCAAGGTCCCATCTGGGTTGCCAAAACCGTTCCCGAAATCCAGAATAAAACTCCTTAACACCAACGTGAAGTTAAGAAGCGGGCACTTTGTTTATCGCAGCGCTGGGGACACGGGGGATCGCTCCTCCAAAGGCGTGTCCCGCTTAGTATCAAAATCCATCAGTTTTTACAGACTTTTCCTGTCAGGTCATTGTTACCTAAGCTCCTTCCGTAAAAATGCATACTATGCTCGTTCTTAAATTTAACCTTTATAATGATCGGTCCTTTGATTATATAACCTTATCAATATTCTTATTTAAAAACAATCATTGGTCAGTTACACTTAGCTCTGCTGACTGGCATCTTCGATCCTCAAATCAAGATGGAAAGGGTAAGGGGGTTTCCAAACAGCAAACTGGCGTCCACGACAGTTTCCTTAGCTTCCTGAAACAGAACATAGAAAAGCCAGCAACTTCCTAGTGAGGTTTCTAGAGATATCTCTTTCAAACTTTAACAATATTAAAGTTCCTAGAGTCACACGTAACACAGCTCCTAAAGTTTCTATGGCTACGTTTCAAACTTAACAATCCTATACATTATGCTTCACAATTTTACTTCTTAATCAAACCTAACTCTTCTATGTGATTAAATTTTGATTTCTTTACCAGAATATTTGCAACAGCTGGAGCCCAGCAGGAACAGGGGGGCACGGCCCGACCCCCCCAGCGCCTCACCTCCTCCTCCCCTGGGCTCCCTCACGGCCCCTTGCCCCGTGCAAAGGGAGCGCCAGAGGGCTTTGTGCCAGAGGGGCAGCTCTGTCCAGCAGGGAACGCCGCGTCCCAGCGCACCAGCTGCCAGCGGCCCACCTGCAAGCGAGCGATAGCCTGGCGACCCTGGGGCTCAGTTGGGGTGGGCGCACCTTTCCTCACCTCCGTGCTATCAGAACTCTGCTCTCCTAATCCTGCACGCACGCAAAGCTTCTTGTGCGGGGCTCATCTCTTATCAAAGAGATGCTGCATGGTGTTCCTTACCGCCCCGCCCTCCGGCGTACAAAGCAATTAGACACGAAGCAGGGAAAGCAAAGAGGCCTGTCGGGATATTAGTAGTCCTCAGCAGATGACCGTAGAGCCCTCGAGGTTCCATCTTTGCTCCCTACAGGAGCATGGCTCCGCACTCCTTGCCGCTCCCGCCAGCAAGCGACACAATTGCCCTTTGCTGCCTGCAACACGCAGTACCTGCACGGCCCCAGTACTGCCGCTTACAGAGCGAGAGGCGCTCGCTAGAAAGCGGCAATGAAGAACAAGGACGGCCCGTCAAGATGGCAAGAGAAACATAGAGAGCCTCCAGCATTAACCAGGCAAGGCTTGCAACTCGCCTCGTGTTGTGGTTTAACACCAGCCAGCAACAAAGCCCCATGCGACCACTCACTCGCTCCCCCGCCCCCAGTGGGACGGGTAGACAATTAGAAGGGTGAAAGTGAGAGAACTCGTGGCTTGAAACAAAAACAGTTTAAAAAGAAACAACAACAACTTGTAAGGTAAAGAAGAAAAAATGACAGAGAATAGGGTGCAGGCAGCATGCCAGGGGTCTGGAGCCTGACAGATGATGGGGGAGGGTGTGGAATATGGAGGAGGGAAAGGAAGCGGGGGGGGGCAGGAGATAGGAGAGCAGGGGATGCGGGGGGAAACAACTCGCGTGGGTTAAAAACTCGCATGGGTGAAGGGGGCGGGCTGGAGCAGCGCGGAGCATATGGGGGAGAAACACACGCCAGGGAGAGGGTAGGTGAGGGTACAAAGGTGCATGGGGGGACACGGGTGGGGATCACCTACCCCAGGGAGTCCACCCAGGATGATCCACAGCAGGTAACTCGCCTGGGATAACCCGCAACAGAGCATCCACACCAGATCATCCACGCTGGGAGGACCCCCAGCAACGCCCCTCAAACTGCCTGTGCTTCACCCCCAGTCTTCCCCAAACTGGGGAGTTTTTTGCTTTTTCAAAATACTCAGTTTGGGGTGTGTTTCAGTGCTTTTCCACAACATAAAAAGGGGTGATCTTTTGGGTGTGGTTTGCACATGAAAATGGGGTGGGTTTTTTGCTTTCCAGCTGCACCAATCAAGGAGGATTTGGCTTTCCCAGGACTCCCAAATTTGTTTGTTTTTTTCCATTGCAGACCCAGAATCAGATGGTTTGGGGTTGTCCTGGTTTCAGCTGGAATAAAGTTCATTTTCTTCCGAGTAGCTGGTACAGGGCCATTTTGGATTTAGGGCGAGAATAACGTTGACAACACCCCGATGCTGTAGTTGTTGCTAAGCAGTGTTTATACTAAGTCAAGGACCTTCCAGCTTCTCATACCACCCTGCCAGCAGAGGCTGGGGGCGCACAAGAAGAGTCGCTGAGCTAAAGGAGGATTCCAGGTAAACAGGTCAGCTCGAAATACACCGCCTCCTTTAAAAGTTAAGAGCAATTGGAACACTTAAAATCAGCACTTAGGCTAATCAATACCATTTTGAACACCTTCTTAGCATACAAGTAAACACTCTCGCCGGTGTTGGAAAACGTCTCCTCCCTTCCTTACAGCACCGCTGCAGGGAGATAACCCTGGGAGGCTGCGGGACGAGGTCGTACGCAATCAGAATCTACACTTACGGATCCGCCACAACAGCTGCAGCCCTTGCGTTGCTGCTGCTGCTGCTTTGCATCTCGCTCGTTTGGTGAATAAAGCTGAAAGTGAAGTGGAAAACTCCAAAGAGCAAAAGGAAAAATAAAGAATAAATCTCAATCATTCACTTTACACTAAAAAGGTGTGCCCATGTTTATATACATCCAATAAAAATACTTATACTATAAAAGTATTTGATTTTCCTTTCCCATTACCTTAACTTGCACAGCTCTGAATACGTATGTGATGGGTTGACCCTGGCTAAACGCCAGGTGCCCACCAGAGCCGTTCTATCACTCCCCCATCCTCAGCTGGACAGGGGAGAGAAAAATATAACAAAAACTTGCGGGTCGAGATAAGGACAGGAGAGATCATTCACTAATTACCGTCACGGGCAAAACAGACTCAGCTTAGGGAAAATTAGCTCAATTTATTACAGATCAGCCAGAGTAAGGTAATGAGAGAATAAAACGAAATCTCAGAACACCTTCCCACCACCCCTCCCTTCTTCCCGGGCACAACTTCACTCCCGGATTTCTCCACCAAACCCCCCCAGCGGCACAAGGGGGACAGGGATGGGGTTTATGGTCATCACACGTTATTTTCTGCCGCTTCACCTCCTCAGGGTGAGGGCTGATCACACTCTTCCCCCGCTCCAGCGTGGGGTCCCACCCACGGGGTCAGTCCTCCACGAACTTCTCCAACGTGGGCCATTCCCACGGGCTGCAGTTCTTCACGAACTGCTCCAGCATGGGTCCTTTCCACGGTGTGCAGTCCTTCAGGAGCAGACTGCTCCAGCGCGGGTCCCCCACGGGGTCACAAGTCCTGCCAGAAAACCTGCTCCACGGGCTCCTCTCTCCGCAGATCCGCAGGTCCTGCCAGGAACCTGCTCCAGCGCGGGGTTCCCACGGGGTCACAGCCTCCTTCGGGAACCCACCTGCTCCGGCGTGGGGTCCTCCACGGGCTGCAGGTGGAGATCTGCTCCACCGTGGACCTCCCTGGACTGCAGGGGGACAGCCTGCCTCACCAGGGTCTTCACCACGGGCTGCAGGGGAATCTCCGCTCCGGCGCCTGGAGCATCTCCTCCCCCTCCTTCTTCACTGACCTTGGTGTCCGCAGGCTTGTTTCTCTTACATGTTCTCACTCCTCTCTCCCGCGGCTGTTTCTCACTCACCCAACTTTTTTTCCTTCTTAAAAATGTTATCACAGAGGCGTTACCACTATCACTGATTGGCTCGGCCTTGGCCGGCGGCGGGTCCGTCTCAGAGCCGACTGGTATGGGCTCGCTCTCTCTCGAACACAGGGGAAGCTTCCAGCAGCTTCTTACAGAAGCCACCCCTGTAACCCCCCCCGCTACCAAAACCTTGCCACATAAAACCAATACAACGTACCATTAAATTATCTCTCTCCAAAGTACACCGTTATAACGGGACTAGGGGTTTTTGTGCGTGTTACAGAACGCGGAGGGACACCTGGCCAGCTGAGCTGCTCAAGAGAGGTGCTACTGAACTGCCAGGGAAACGCACCATTGAAAGCCAGACAGAAAGAAAGTACTTCAGAGCACTCCGTCAAAACATCAGGAAAAAAAACCCATAACAATCAGTTGCCTCTCTTTTTAAACGTTTAGAAAAATACCTAACTGCTTACATACACCTAACAAATCATATACTACAGCTGTTTGGCAGTTAGTTTAAACAATGCAAGTCAATTTGTAAAATCCCCAGTGCTGCAATACCTCAGACCACCAAAAAGGACTGGCGGGTTTCCTAATGCTTTTGGCAGTACTGAAGCATGCAGAGCAACACATTTTCATGTTATCTCGACTGTTACAACTGAGAAACCAAAGACCAGTGATGCCATCAACTTTAGGAAGATGGGCTGTGCTTGGGTCTTTGGAAGAAAATTGACTTTTTTTTTTTTCCCCTCTTTTTTTAAAGAGAGTGAAAAGTCTCATTACTGATGACTTCTACTGTCAAGTCGATCACCTCTGAAGATCCACTCTGACGGGAAATTCATAAAACAAAATTTCTTTGAGAGAGAAAGACTTCTATTTTGGAAAATCTCTTTCCAACTGAAGTCAAAATTACACACTGTAGGTTAAAGGACAAAATACACTACTGAATGTATTCAGTATACTGAATATTTTACTGAAGCAGTAACTCATCAAAAACACCTCAGGACTCACTGTCACTAGTTACAAGGCTGCTAATGCTTCCTGGGAAAGCCTGGAAAACACACAGATGCGACGCCCATTTGCCCTGTTTTGTCCACGTCTCCTCTTTGACCTTGATTGCTTTTAGTACAGATGCTAATTATCTCCGTAACGTTTTTGAGTACTACTAGAAGATATTTAAAAAAAAAAACCTCATTGACTGTAAAAGCATAAAGCTGTTATCATGAAAACAAAGTCTGTTTCTTCTGAACAGCTGAACTCTTACAAACAGTTTCTTCCCTCTTTTAGTACAAAATTATTTTCACAGTATCGTTTACTAGCAAGCACACAGAAACAGAAGATTATGCTTTCAGGAAGAGAAAACAAACTGCGGGAAGTAAACTTTGTATAGGTGTAACATGCTCCAGAACAGAACTTATTTTTAGTATTTGTGTTAAAATATTTCATGTAAAAAAAAAAGTAGAAGGAGAGTTGGCACACTCTCAACATTAAAGTCCGTACCGCAAGTACCTTTGGAAATAGGCAGACACACATCGTAGGCGTACCTTGTACTTGCAGGCCACTACGGAATCTTTCCGTCTGTCTCGTACCGTCACGGCAGAAGAAAGGGCAACCACGGCGAAACGGTGCCAGCTGACATCCAGCTGAGAGAAGAAAAAAAAACATTAGCACAAAGCTGGGTAGGAATCCAAAGCTGCCTTTTTTTTTTTTTTGTGAAGGTTTGTGAAGACAGTACGACTGAGCGGAGGAAAAACTATTTTTGCATCATCTTCGGTACAGTTGTTGACGCAGGCCACTAGAGCTTTTGCATTTTTCAGACAACCGTGCCTTTTTTTTTTCCCCTTTCTTTTTTGACTCATCAGCAACTTTACTTTCACTAGAACTCACTTTCCTAGATACACGCAGGTGACAGACATAGAGACCTACCTACATTTTCTCAAGCCTTAGTATAGCCGAGCCTTCATCACCCTATACGTCCCAAGTTGAGTATTTTTGCTAAAGAGCACAGCAACATATCTGTCCTTGTGAACTGCCTCGTTGCAAAAAAGGAATCATTTTTTTCCAGGCTGTTGCTCCGAACGGGCAAGATCTTTTAAAACCGCAGTTGTGCCACCAAACCCGCTCAGGGTCCCTCCTAGCTTTTGACCGCCCTGAGATTTAACAGGCACACGCTCCATTCCATCTTCCAACAGCAAAAATACACTAACGCTCTCGGACCCAGAGCGCAACCCTACGGATGTCCACGCACACAGCCTGCCGTTTTGATGAGGAGCCACCGAGCATCCCTGCGAGCACAGCTGCATGTGCCAGATCAGTTTCCCCTACGCCGTGATTTACCGGTTTCGGTGAACGTAGTTTCTGACGCTTTAAACCGAAAACCGTATCTTGACGCTTCGCCACAGCAGAAACGACCCATCGCCAGAATGCGACAAAAATGCAGTAACACCAATTGCAAACCCACAGCAGCAACAGCTCCAGAAATATTTACACCAGGAACAAGGGAGAAAAATAAAACAGCTTCATCTCACGCACAGGGGAGCGGCAGGCAGAGAAAAGGGTCAGCATTCTGAGCCCTTACAGAAAACGGGCATTCTCCTTCCGCTCCTCAGCCCATCCGTGAAGGTCTAAATACCGCAAGACTACTACGGCAACATCGAGAGTAGGGAACAGCAGCCCTGCCGCTGGACTTGCCATTGACCCATGCTATTTACGTAGCAGGACGCGTACGCAGACGGACACCCTAACCTAACCCTAACCACTAACCCTAACCCCTAATGCTAACCCCCAACGGCCCTAATGCTGTGACTAGCCATAACCCTAAGCCGCTAAGCCTAATGGTATGGCTAACCCCGACCCGCTAACCCTAAGCCTAATGGTATGGCTAACCCCGACCCGCTAACCCTAAGCCTAATGGTATGGCTAACCCCGACCCGCTAACCGGACACCCTAAACCTATCAGTCTTTTCCACATTCCTCACTGCCATGATGTCCGTTGCTGCACGTCCAGAAGTTTTCCTCCCCAAGGTTATGTTACCTTCACAATCCCTGTTCTCAAGTAGAAAACGAGTTAGCTCTGCTTCTCTTCACAGATTGTCCACTTCCACACCTAGGCACAAAAACAAAAATTGAAAAATATGATTACATCACAAACTACAAAGAGCACCCAAATATTTTACAAACACACCAAGGAAAAATACAGTTACACTCACACACTTCACAACCCTGGCCTACTCCATGCTGGCCATCTAGTCCAACTCCCCCCACCCTTCGCCCGCAAAATCCTCAACTATCTTCCAAAGACCATCTGCTGACCAACATAAATCCCTGCGCTAATTGGCAATGACCATGTTCCAGGGGAGCGCCGTTCCCGGTAGCCTAGAAAAAAATCCCCCTGCCTGCCAAAACCCCGGCCCGAGCCTGACCCCCATCCGAACATTGGCAATGAACATCGCCTCATAGAGCAGCCAGGACTGCAGAAAAAAAAAAAGAAAAAACAAACCTGACTGGGGGGGGTGGGGGGAAATCCCCCAGCTAGAGGTTTTTTTTTTCCTAATTCTATTTTTTTTTCAATTCTAATTACCTAGAAAACATCTCACCTGTACAACCTGAAAGGAAAAAAACATTAAAAAGTCAAAACACATAACCCTACAAGGTTACACACATTCACAACACACTACGCATTGACATCACATGCACACCAGCCCTCGCTCTCAACTCATCCATCCAACAGCCTGCCACCCTCAAGGGGCCATTGCCCTGTGTCTGCAGCACCAGGGGTCTCAAAAATCACCCTGCCTGCCAAAACCCCGGCCTGAGCCGGACGCCCGTCTGAACACTGGCCATGAACATCGCCTCACAGAGCGGCCAGGACTGGGGGGGGGGGGGGGGGGGGGGGGGGGAGTCCCCTGGCTGGGGATTTTTTATTCTAATTGTATTTTATTTTTTCCTAATTGCCTAACAAACATCTCTACATCAACCCTGCAAGAGACCACTGAAAAGCTAAACCACGTAACCCCACAATGTTACGCACATTCACAACACACCACTCATTCAGATCACACGCACACTAGCCCTCACTCTCAACTAACCCATCCCGCAGCCAAAGGGTGTCAAGGGGCCATCGCCCCTTACTCGCAGCACCCGGGGCCTCAAAAGTCACCCTGCCTGCAAAACCCCCGACCCCAGCCCAACCTCCTTCCAAGCTCCCCACAAACTACCCTTCCATTACAGCAACGCTTCAACACACGCCATCTGCACCATACACAGATTTTCAACCAGATACTTAGCTTTCATAGTGGCACATGTCACAGTCCAACCTCCGTAGCAGCCACATCGCCTAAAGGCGAGGTTCCTTCAAACACCTCGTGGCCTGTGATCACCTGCCAAACCAACACACAAAACTCTTGAATACGCACTTCACCCTCAGCATAAAAAGAAATCTTCCACAGCTCCAAACACCTGCTTCCCACCAATTCCAAAAACAAAAACCTCAATGCCTTAACCATTTCGAGAAGCTTACCACAAAGTGTCCACATAAACAATATTAACACCCACGCCCAATTACCGCCTTACTATATTCTACCTCACAATCCACTTGCAATCCACTCCCCTACCGGCATGCAATGTCTCAAAAATATTTTAACCCTCAATGCTAGCAATCTAGACATATCAACATTTCACCCATGGACTCTTATTGCTGTTCCACCTACCCCTGACTCTACAGCCCCGGGCAGAGCAGCTCCAAGCCAAATGCACCCATGCACAGACCAACATAACACAGAACACTACAGACAAGGCGATTCAAAAAGAGAGAGAAAACTCTCAGCAACAAGAATGACCCCTGGGCAGGAGGTGCCTTCCGACAAATTGACCTACAGTGCCCAAAACCATGAAGCAAGGAGGCTCTACAACAGCCCCAAAGAAGAAGCAGCAAAAGTAATGGCCCGTTACAAGATGGTACTGTCAAAACCAAGATGATGGATGTGGCAGAAGCCTGTCATCAAGACCTAGGAACATCAAGGTGCAGGGAAGAACTCCTAGTCCAAGACAAGACACAGCTAGAGAGCAGAGCTGCCAAAGCAGCCTGGAAGAGCGCCGCAAAAGAGGACGAGTGGGAACCTTCCGACACCAATCCACGCTTTAGAGATCTGAGCGCAAGAAAAGATTGGCACAGTGCCGACGAGTAAGGGCATTCAAGACCCTAGGGACGGTGCCCAAAGCACAAGCCACGCTCCCTGAGCGCAAAGACTGATAATGGCATTGAGATCCGAGGAAGGTCTAAGCACAGAAGACAGACTACACAAACTACACACCACCACAGACACAGGCTGGAACTGCAGTGCCTGGCACACGCTGGTCTCGGGCTGAAAAGCAACCCGCTCCCTTCATCGGCCCAAAAAGGACTGCTCCTGGACAGCCCTGCCCTCCTACTCTCACTTTAAAACCCCTCACAGCAATTCCCAGCTTTTTCCCTTCCTCCCAGCCTCTCCCCAGCCCAGGTCCCTCAACTTAGCTTTCAGAGGCCCAACAATACGAATCCATCCTCCGCAAAAATCACGTGGGCCAACTGGGATGATCCAGCAGTCGCCAGGTTCCTCTTCATCATCTGCAGTGAAGTCCAAAAAAAAAAAAAAAAAAAGCAACAAAATCAGAAGAGGCAGCAAGTAACCCATCAGCCAACACCAACTATTTTCCTACTTTCCCAACCCCCCACTTAATCACACACGCCACAGTGTTACGCGTACCTGCTCATTCCAGAGTCAGACCCTGCGGCCATCGTCACTCACGGTACCCGAGACAGCAAGACGCACAAAATTAGCATAGCAGTTGTGAGACTCACCGGGCCCATTCTCCTCCTCCCTAATCCACGGCTCGCCTCGAACGCTCATCCAGATCCAAAGGCGGCCCGCACAGCGCCTGCAACGCAAAAGATAAACGCTTAACCAAGCAACCGCGTAATATTTGATATTCAACACCGACTCGGCCCGCAGCCACCTCACCTTCTCGAACTCCTCGTTGGCCTGCGGCACGGCTCCTCTGAGGCTGCGCGCGCCACCTGCAAAAACCAAAGCAGAAGACGCTTGCCGAGAGGCCGCCCGAAACCCTGAGCCTGCCCGGACCGATTCCCAACTCCCTCTCCTTTACCTTGGCCGCTCAACTACCCTGCTCCGTCACCGAGAGCTTGCCACGTCAAAGCACGCGTACTACCTGCAAAAAACAAACAAGGGACGCTTCCAACTTTGCCAACAATGCGACGCCTCCAAAGGAACTGTTCCTTTCACCCAGTAGCCACGGCTCACCTTGCCCGAGACGCCTCCGGTGCCGATGGCCCGCTTCGCTCCTTGCTTCGCACCTTCCAAATAAAAGAAAAAACAGAACCCCATCAGCTAGTCATAGAGCCACCGGACGCATCTTCCCTCCGACTCCGCTCGCAGACCCACCTCCTCACGGCGATCCGCTCCCCTCCTCCGTCGCTCTGGGGCAAGCATCTCGTCTCTCCGCATCTGAAAAAAACCCATATTGAATGAGTCAGCCTGGATGCGGAGCAAGAGCCTAACAACTCCAGAGATCTCGATTCCATCTAGGAATACCAGTACTCCACCTACAACCAGCCATTTTTTAAAAAACAAAAAACAAAACCAACAAAAAAAAAACAGGGCCAAACTTGAAGCCCATCACGTGCAAGCCTCAATACCTTAGAGACTCAAATCCACTTCACCACCCCTCAACAGCCTCTGCCACAAGCCTACAATCATTTCCATAAAAAAAATCTCAACGTTGCTGTCCACACAGCCCACCAATGCCTACTCGATCCCAGATGACTGTACAACCCTTGCCTAAACAATTAAGGCAAATCAACGTTTCACCCATAGACTCTTACCGCTGTTCCACCTACCCCGACTCTACGGCCCCGGGCAGGGCGGCTCCAAGCCAGACGCACCTGTGCACACACCAACACAAGACAGAACAGAACAGTACAGACCAGGTGATTCAGAGAGAAGACTCTCGGCAAGAAGAATGACTCCCGGGCGGGAGGTGCCGTCCGGCAAGATGACCTACGGGGTCCAAAACGCCGAGGCGAGGAGGCTGTACGGCAGACCCCCGAGGAGTCCAACGTAACGGCCTGTTACAAGATGGTGCCGTCAAAACCGAGATGATGGATGCGCCAGAAGCTTGTCATCAAGACCTAGGAACGTCAAGATGCGGGGAAGAACTCCCGGTCCGAGAAAACGGACGGCTAGAGAGCGGAGCTGCCAAAGCGGCCCCAAAGAACGCCGCAAAAAGAACCGACTGGAATCTGCCGAGACCGATCCGTGCTTTAGAGCTCCGAATGCAAGAAAAGAAGCGCCCGATTGGCACCAGGCAGATGAGGAAGAGCATTCGAGACCCTAGGGACGGCGCCTAAAGCGCGTGCCGTGCTCCCCCGGCACAAAGCGCGACGAGGACGTTGAGATCTGAGGAAGGTCTAAGCCACGGAGGACAGACTACACAAACCGCGCACCACCACAGACACGGGCCGGAACCGCCCTGCCCGGCACACGCTGGTCTCGTGCTGAAGAGCAACCCGCTCCCTTCGCCTGCGCAAAGGCGACTGCTTTGAGACGGTCCTCTCTCCTGCGCTAACTTTAAAACCCCTCCCTGCAATTCCCAGCTTCGTCCCTTCCTCCCAGCCGCTCCCCAGCCCGGGTCCCTCAACTTAGCTTTCAGAGGCCCAACAATACGAATCCATCCTCCACAAAACCACACGGGCTAACTGGGATGTTCTTCAAGGGGACACATTGATCTTCAACACCTGCAATGAAACAACAAAAAAAACCACACAAATCAGAAAGGGGAGTAAGCATCCCACTGGCCAACGCCAACTACTTCCCCAACTGCCCCCTCCTCACAAGTCCCACCGTGTTCGCTTCCCCGCTCATTTCAGAGTCAGACCCTGCAGCCGTCGTCACTCGTGGTACCTAAGGTACCAAGAGACACCAACTTAGTGCGGCACTCATGAGAAGTCATCAGCCCCACGCTCCTTCTCACTAATCCACAGCTCACGTCAAACGCTCATCCAATTCAAAGATAGCCCACACAACGCCTCCAGAACGGAAGGTAAATGCTTAACCTAGTACTTAGCTATTCAACACCGACCCGGCCGACAACCGCCTCACCTTCTCGGACCCCTCACTGGCATGCAGCTTTGCAGGAGACCTTATAGCAGACTTCCCGGTACGTAAAGGGTGCCTATAAGAAACCTGCAGAGGGACTTTTTACAAGGGTGTACAGCAATAGGACAAGGCGGTAACAACTTCAGTCCTAAAGAGGGTACATTTAGTTTAGGCGTTAGGAAGACGTTTCTCAGTAGGGGTGGCGAGGCACTGGAACGCGTTGCCCAGAGAACCTGCGGATGCTCCCTCCCTGGAAGCATTCAAGGCCAGGTCAGATGGGGCTTTGAGCAACCTGGTCTCACGGAAGGTGTCCCTACCCATTGCGGGGCGGGGGGGGAGGGGGGTGGAACTAGAGGATCTTTATGGTCCCTTCCAACCCAAACCATTCTACAATTCTATCACATTCAAATCCAACTGCAAAACTCCTCTGAGAAGGGCTGGTGAACCCTCCTCCCTTTCCCCAGCAGTCCCAAAACTTTAGAAACCCCTTTTCTTCTCCTCAACTCTCAGGAAAGGAACCCCACTGCTTCCTGACACCTCCTGCCCTCGATTCGCACCCCTGAACCCCCTTCAGTGGCTACTCCTCAGGAGCCGCTCTTCTGAGCCACATCCCAAATTCTGGGGGCACCTCCTAACCTACAGCTTCCCAGAGACTCTGAGCTCTGCTACATGCCCACAAAATAAAGTCAAGTCCCAAGGCCTGTAATCTACAAGGGGCCTGCCACAAGCTGCAAAGGTTCTAGGAACAACGTGGCATTCTGCGGGCAATGAGGAAAGGCATCCCAAACCCTGAAGGCCATTGTGCCTCACAGCCCTTCTGCTTGCTTCAGAAATACTAAAACTCCATATACAGATGCATACAAGACACTCACCCTAACCCCTGCTAAACAATGTCACCATCGGTCTCGTTGAGAGATATCATCAACTTACACAGCATACAGCAGAACTGGTAAAAAAACAAGGTTCCTTTTTCAATAAAGCTGGGAATTCCAGGAAAACACAATGCATGATTAAAAAAAAAACCACCAACAACAAACAATGCATACTATTAAACCATCTTTCTACCCCTGAACACTCAAAACAAAATTACTGACCTGAAAAAAAGAAAGGAAAGGAAAAATAAAAAGCTGCATACAAGTGTTACTTGCTACCACACATGCTGCTGAACCTTGACTGGTCCTGAAGCTCTTACCTCAGGCAGACTCCTCTTCCCAAAGGGCTGAGCCAGCTCTAAAGCTGCGAAGGACTCAAGGAAGAGCTGAGCACCAACACCAGAGAAACCCAGGAACACAATGAGATCCCTCAGCAGAGGCTGTGGCTCAAATACCCCGAGCCTCCGCCCACCACCCTTAGCGCAATCACCTGGGAAAGGGGACGGGCAAACCACCAGAAGTTATAAAGTCAGCTGGAAGAGCAGCAGCACTGTTCTCACCTGCCTTAAATTTACAGCAAATGAGACCCTGAACAGAGAAAGCAACACTTACTGGCAACGACAATACCTGCTCCTGTACTACAGCTACAACTATTGCATCGGCAACGTGACCAGGTAAGGAGTTCAACTTAATTTTTCTGAGGCGTAGACAGAAAAAGATACCTGTGTCTCTAAACAAGGTAGGAAATTAGCTCGTTAAATGCAAAAACAATGTAGTTATTAAAATCACAACAGTCTCCGGCGAGACCAGCAGACGCAATGGTAAGTTGGCAGCTAAGCACTAGATTGAGGCGGACTGGGAGGTTCCCGAGGCCCAGGAGCCCCGGGGAAGAGCAGAGGGACAGCGCAGATACAGCAGCTCTCGCGAGAGAGGCTGACGCGGCATGGACATTGCTAGGGGCAAGCGCGGAAGATTTAAATGGCCCTGAGGAGCACCAGCAACCGGGAGCATGGCAAACAGGGCGTGGTGCGTCAGAAAGGTGTGCCGTGGTGTGGCAGTTTGCGCGGCAATTTGTGCAGGTAGGGCGCAGCACCCCCCCTTCCCAGCTCAAGAAGGCTTACTGAAGTGGTGGGCATCGGCCTCAGAAGGAGACCCCGATATGGCTGCCACTCGGGTGAAAGCTGTTGCTAGGAAAAATGTGGTGACGCGGACAGAGCTCCCACGTAAACGTGTAGCTGTCCAGGTCTCTGGCTGCAGGGAGTGCCTGAGTCTATCACTGAGTCAATGTAGATCAGGGTGTAGGTGAAGCCCTATCCAGGGAGGCGCCTAGGCTCAGTCAGGCAGCCCCATGCATTCTCACAGCCTCTGAAAAAAGAAAAAGGAGGGTAATTGTCGTAGGCGACTCCCTTCTGAGGGGGGCAGAGGGCCCAATATGCAGTCCTGACCCATCCCACAGGGAAGTCTGCTGCCTCCCTGGGGCACGGTTGAAAGACATTACCAGGGAACTCCCGGGTCTGGTTCGGACCTCTGATTATTACCCATTGCTGGTTGTGCAGGTTGGCAGCGATGAGATTGCAGGGAGAAATCCAAAGGCAATCAAAAGGGACTTCAGGGCACTGGGGCGATTAGTGGAAGGAGCACAGGTAGTGTTTTGCTCAATCCCTTAGTGGCAGGGAAATATACTGAAAGGAACGGGAAACCACACCTGGTGATTATGTGGCTCAGAGGCTGGTGCCATCGGTGGCGTTTGGGGTTTTTTGGTCATGGGGAGGTTTACACGGCACCGGGCTTGCTAGCGACAGATGGTATCCAGCTATCTCAAAGGGGTAAAAGAATCCTCCCTCGTGAGATGGCGGGGCTCATGGAGAGGGCTTTAAACGAGGTTTGAAGGGGGTAAGGGATAAGACTAGGTGCACCAGAGATGAGCCTGGGGGCAGCATGACGATGTTAGCGGTGGATTCGATAGGCCAGCTCGAATGCGTCTATGCCAACGCACGCAGCGTGGGCGATAAACAGGAGGAGCTGGAAGCCATCGTGCAGCAGGATAGATATGACTTAGTCGCCATCATGGAAACACGGTGGGATTACTCCCGGGACCGGAGTGCTGCGACGGATGGCTAAAAGCTCTTCAGAAGGGATAGGCAAGGTAGAAGAGGGGGTGGGGTGGCTCTCTATGTTAGGCAGGGTTTGGACTGTACAGAGCTACACGAGTGTGACGACAAGGTGGAGTGCTTATGGGTGAGGATGAGAGGGAAGGCCGATAAGGCAGATATTGTGCTGGGAGTCTGTTATAGACCGCCTGAACGGGTTGAAGAGACGGATGAATCGTTCTACAAGCGGCTGGCAGTAGTCTTAGAAGCGTGTGCCCTTGTTCTCGTGGGGGACTTCAACTTTCCAGACGCCTGCTGGAAATATGCCACAGCAGAGAGTAAACAGTCTAGGAGGTTCCTGGAGTGTGTGGAAGATAAGTTCCCGACACAGGCGGTAGGTGAGCCCACCAGGGGAGGAGCCTTGCTAGATCTATTGTTTATGAACAGGAAAGGACTGGTGGGAGGTGTGATGGTCGGAGGCCATCTTGGGCTTAGCGACCGTGAAATGATAGAATTCTCAATTCTTGGTGAGGCAAGGAAGGGGGTTAGCAAAACCACCGCTCTGGACTTCTGGAGGGCAAACTTTGGCCTTTTTGAGGCACTGGTTGAGAGAGTCCCTTGGGAGACGGTCCTGAAGGGCAAAGGGGTCCAGGAGGGACGGACGTTCTTTAAGAAGGAAATCTTAACAGCTCAGGACCAGGCTATTCCCCCGTGCCGCAAGTCGAATCGCCGAGGCAAACGACCGGCCTGGCTGAATGGGGAGCTTTTGACAGGAGTCAGGAAAAAAAGGAGAGTTTATCATCTCTGGAAGAAAGGGCGAGCCACCTGGGAGGAGTACAGGGATCTTGTTAGGTCATAGAGAAAGGAAATTAGAAAGACAAAAGCTCAGCTAGAACTAAATCTGTCCGCTGTCATAAGAGACTACAAAAAAAGTTTTTACAAATACGTTAACAGTAAAAAGAATCCCAAGGAGAATATGTACCCTTTCATGGATGCGGAAGGGAACGTTGCCACCAGAGATGAGGAAAAGGCTGAGGTACTTAATGCCTTCTTTGCCTCAGCCTTTAATAGGGAGACCAGTTATCCTCAGGGTACTCTGCCTCCTGAGCTGGAAGGTGAGGATGAAGAGCAGAATATACCCCTCCCCGCCCTTAATCCAGGAGGAAATAGTTCGTGACCTACTACGCCATCTGGATGCTCACAAATCTATGGGCCCAGATGGAATCCATCCAAGAGTACTGAGGGAACTGGCAGAGGTGCTTCCCAAGCTGCTCTCCATCATCTATCTGAGATCCTGGTCAACGGGGGAGGTCCCAGAGGACTGGAGGCTTGCCAACGTGATGCCCATTTACGAGAAGGGTTGGAGGGAGGATCCAGGGAACTACGGGCCTGTCAGCCTGACCTCGGTACCGGGGAAGATTATGGAACGGTTTGTCTTGAGAGCGCTCACGTGGCAAGTCCGGGACAAGCAGGGGCTTGGGCCTGGTCAGCACGGGTTTACGAAAGGCAGGTTCTGCTTGACCAGCCTGATCTCCTTCTATGACCAGGTGACCCGTGTGGTGGATGAGGGAAAGGCTGTGGCTGTTACCTACCTTGACTTAAGCAAGGCCTTTGGTAGTGTCTCTCATGGCATACTTCTTGAGAAGCTGTTGTCTCCTGGCTTAGACAAGTGTACTCTTTGCTGGGTGAAAAACTGGCTGGATGGACAAGCCCAGAGGGTTGTGGTGAATGGGGTTAAATCCGGTTGGCGGCTGCTCGCTAGCGGTGTTCCCCAGGGCTCAGTGTTGGGCCCGGTTCTGCTTAACATCTTTATCGACGATTGGGACGAGGAGATCGAGTGCCGCCTCGGCAAGTTTGCAGACGACACCAAGTTGGGACGCAGGGTCGATCTCCGTGAGGGTAGGAAGTCTCTACAGAGATATCTGGACAGGCTGGATCGATGGGCCGAGGCCAACTGTATGAAGTTCAACGAGGCCGAGTGCCGGGTCCTGCGCTTTGGTCGCAGCGACCCCGTGCAGCGCTGTGGGCTTGGGGAAGAGTGGCTGGAAAGCTGCCCGGCAGAGAAAGACCTGGGGGTGCTGGTTGGCAGCCGGCTGAATATGAGCCAGCAGTGTGCCAGGAAGGCCAATGGCATCCTGGCCTGTATCAGAAATAGTGTGGCCGGCAGGAGCAGGGAGGTAATTGTTCCCCTGTATTCGGCACTGGTGAGGCCACACCTCGAGTACTGCGTTCAGTTTTGGGCCCCTCGCTACGGGAAAGACATTGAGTTGCTGGAACGTGTCTGGAGAAGGGCAACCGAGTTGGTGAGGGGCCTGGAGCATAAGTCTGATAAGGAACGGCTGAGGGAATTGGGGTGGTTTAGTCTGGAGAAAAGGAGGCTGAGGGGGAGACCTTATCGCTCTCTACAACTACCTGAAAGGACATTGTAGCGAGGTGGGTACTGGTCTCTTCTATCAAGTAACTAGAGATAGGAGGAGAGAAAATGGCCTAAAGTTGCACCAGGGGAGGTTCAGATGGGATATCAGAAAAGATTTCTTTACTGAGAGGGTTGTCAGGCATTGGAACAGGCTGCCCAGGGTAGTGATGGAGTCACCATCCCTGGAGGTGTTCAAAACACACGTAGATGTGGCACTTTGGGACGTGATTTAGTGGGCACGGTGGTGGTGGGTTGATGGTTGGACTTAATGATCTTAGAGGTCCTTTCCAAATTTCATGATTTGATTCAATGTGATTTGATTCTATTCTAGGGAGCAGAACAGAGATGTAGCAAGAAAGGAAAAAAAGGAAGGGAGGGAGAACAAAGGGAGAGAGACACAAAGACTGGAAGAAGGACAAAGGAATGGAAGAGGAAAAAAAATAGTGATAGGCTGCAGGACAGAGATGGAGGAGTCCAAAAAAGACACAGGGAGCATGACAGAATGAGAGTGAGAAAAAAGGGACAGAGCAGGACAGCACTGGAGTAACAGACAACTGTGATTAATAGGCTATGAGAGAGATATGGAGGAAGACAGAAAAGAGAAGGAACAGCTAGCTGGAGAGGGGGATACAGTTAGAAAGGATGGAAGAGGGAATGGAGCAGAGAGAAATACAGAAAAGAGAGCAAGAGGAAGCAGGGCAGAGGGCCAGCAATCGAAGGAAAAAGGGACAGGGATCTGGACAGATGGAAAAAAAGCAGGAGGAACAGATACAACACGATACGATGGGACAGGAAGTAAGAGAGAGCGACAGATGAGAATAATGACAAGAGACTGAGAGAAACACAGGAGACTGGGGAGCGAGAGAGAGAGATTAGGACCTCTGCAGAGAGATAGAAGACATGAATAAAAAGAGTAGGGAGCACCACAAAGCGTAAGAGAAAGAGAAGAACAGGAAGGACAACGGGGACAGTGAGATACAGAATAACAAACCCCCACATATTATCCAGTAATCAAGCCCATTTCAGAGTTACACAGTACCTCAGCCCCTTTGAGAAAAGTAACACAACGACCGAGCCCAATTCAGTGGCTCACCGCACCCGAGCAAATTTCAATAGGCGGCGCACCGCTAGCCGAGCCCCTTTGGGCGGCGCACCGCTAGCCGAGCCCCTTTGGGCGGCGCACCGCTAGCCGAGCCCCTTTGGGCGGCGCACCGCTAGCCGAGCCCCTTTGGGCGGCGCACCGCTAGCCGAGCCCCTTTGGGCGGCGCACCGCTAGCCGAGCCCCTTTGGGCGGCGCACCGCTAGCCGAGCCCCTTTGGGCGGCGCACCGCTAGCCGAGCCCCTTTGGGCGGCGCACCGCTAGCCGAGCCCCTTTGGGCGGCGCACCGCTAGCCGAGCCCCTTTGGGCGGCGCACCGCTAGCCGAGCCCCTTTGGGCGGCGCACCGCTAGCCGAGCCCCTTTGGGCGGCGCACCGCTAGCCGAGCCCCTTTGGGCGGCGCACCGCTAGCCGAGCCCCTTTGGGCGGCGCACCGCTAGCCGAGCCCCTTTGGGCGGCGCACCGCTAGCCGAGCCCCTTTGGGCGGCGCACCGCTAGCCGAGCCCCTTTGGGCGGCGCACCGCTAGCCGAGCCCCTTTGGGCGGCGCACCGCTAGCCGAGCCCCTTTGGGCGGCGCACCGCTAGCCGAGCCCCTTTGGGCGGCGCACCGCTAGCCGAGCCCCTTTGGGCGGCGCACCGCTAGCCGAGCCCCTTTGGGCGGCGCACCGCTAGCCGAGCCCCTTTGGGCGGCGCACCGCTAGCCGAGCCCCTTTGGGCGGCGCACCGCTAGCCGAGCCCCTTTGGGCGGCGCACCGCTAGCCGAGCCCCTTTGGGCGGCGCACCGCTAGCCGAGCCCCTTTGGGCGGCGCACCGCTAGCCGAGCCCCTTTGGGCGGCGCACCGCTAGCCGAGCCCCTTTGGGCGGCGCACCGCTAGCCGAGCCCCTTTGGGCGGCGCACCGCTAGCCGAGCCCCTTTGGGCGGCGCACCGCTAGCCGAGCCCCTTTGGGCGGCGCACCGCTAGCCGAGCCCCTTTGGGCGGCGCACCGCTAGCCGAGCCCCTTTGGGCGGCGCACCGCTAGCCGAGCCCCTTTGGGCGGCGCACCGCTAGCCGAGCCCCTTTGGGCGGCGCACCGCTAGCCGAGCCCCTTTGGGCGGAGTGATGGAGCTACAGAGCCCATTTCAAACTCGTGCAATTGCTAGAGCCAGTAACACACCCCCTTTCTATTAACCCAGCAGCAGCTACATTTACCTCGAGGTATCTACAACTCTCCCTTTGATGCCTCATTCTAACAGACACTTTCACTTACTTCAACACCTAAGTTTACCTACGGGCACTAAACGCGCATGCTTCGCTCTACACTTGCCTTTGTGATTGCCATTAGTACTGTGATTCTCACAAGGAGACCTCAGTACCTGTCTTTTTTTCTTTTTTTTTTTTTTTTTTTTTGCTTCATTTGGTCCATTACTGATTCCACATACATTCAGCTATGTCAGTAGTTACAGTCCAATTCTACAATGTACTTTTTCTACAATATATAGAACACACTTATGGCCTCACTGCTCAAATATTTGACACTATTAGTTTTATTCCTCTTTTAAGCATTATTTTTACAAATACATTTAAACTCCAAACATTTAGCATTACCTTCAGAAGAGATGCCACTATTTAGGACCTGCAATTCTCTACGGCGTGCTCTTTTCCACATTCCTCGCTCCCGTTACATCCCTCGCTGCACGTCCAGAAGTTTTACTCCCTGAGGCGACATTACCTGCACGATCCCCGTTCCCGGGCAGAAAACGAGTGCGCTCCGCTCATCTTGACAGACTGGCCGCTTCCACACCTCGGCACAAAAACAGAAATCAAAAAGTAGCATTACATCACAAACCACAAAGAGCACCCAAATATTTTACAAACCCACCACAGAAAAATACAGTTACACTCATGCACTTCACAACCCTGGCCTACTCCATGCTGGCCATCTAGTCCAACTCCCCCCACCCTTCGCCTGCAAAATCCTCAACTGTCTTCCAAAGACCATCCACCAAACAACATATTTTCCTGTGCTGACTGGCAATTACCATGTTCCAGGGCAACGCTCCACGGGAATGTCGTTCCCGGGAGCCTTGAAAAAAAAATCGCCCTGCCTGTGAAAACCCAGGCCCAAGCCAGACCCCAGTCCAAACATTGGTGATCAACATTGCCTCATGGAGCAGCTGGGACTGGGGGGGGGGGGTGTGGAGGACACACCAAAAAACAACCCATATCCCAGCTGGGTTTTTTTTTTATTCTAAGTTGTTGTGGGTTTTTTTTCTAATTCCCTGAGAAACATCTCAGCTCTACATCCAATCTGAAAGGAAAAAAAACAAAAGGCTAAACCACATAACCCTACAACGTTAGACACATTCACAACACACCACTCATTCAGATCATATGCATGCCAGCCCTCACTCTCAACTCATCCATCCTACCACCCACAGGCCTTGAGAGGCCGTCACCCCGTGCCTGCGGCACTGGGGGCCTCAAAAATTGCCCTGCCTGCAAAAACCCTGGCCACAGCCCAACCTCCTTCCAACCTCCCCATAAACTGCCCTTCCGTTACACCAATGTTTCAACATGCACCATCATCTCCACCATCCGTGCATTTTCAACCCGATACTTAGCTTTCACAGTGCCACATGTCACAGTCCAACCTCCGTAGCAGCCATGTCACCTAAACATAAGGTTCCTTCAAGCACCTCGTGCCCTGTCATCACCTGCAAAAGCAACACACAAAGCTTTTCAATAGACACTTCATCCTTGACAGAGAAGTCCTCCACCGCTTCCCACCTATTCCAAAAATAACACATCCTCACAGTCAGTGTCCTCCATGACACTTGAAAAAACAGAGCATCACAAACACAGAGCTGTCCCAAAGTTACTGATCGCTCCACGACCCATCACGCTGCTACTCAGACCTCAAGGCCTTGACCATTTCTAGAGACTTGCCACAAAGCATCCACATAAACAATATGAACACCATTGCCCAGTTACTGCCTTAGTCTATGCTAGCTCACAGTCCAGTTGCGATCCCCTCTACTCCTTGCATGCAAAGAACCCAAAGTCATTAAACCTTCTATGCTGTCTCTACAATGCCATACAATACACACACAAACACAGAGCCACGTAATTCACATGCAAATATAATGCCATACAAGGCAGTACTCTTATCTTGGTCAAGACAAAACAACTCACAGCACTGCCTTACCAGACAAAACAGAACAGGGCCAATGCAAGAGACTCTCAGATGACAGTCAATACAAGTACAGACCAAAACAATACAAAACCAATACAGAACCATAGAAGGCAAGGCAGTCTCAGATGGCAGTTGATACAAGTGCAGAGCACTGCAATACAAAACACAATACAGGGCTGTCCTGGTTTCAGCCGGGATGGAGTTAACCGTCTTCCTAGTAGCTGATACAGTGCTATGTTTTGAGTTCAGTATGTGAAGAATGTTGATAACACTGATGTTTTCAGTTGTTGCTCAGTAGTGTTTAGACTATGGTTGGGGATTTTTCAGCTTCTCATGCCCAGCCAGGGCACCTGACCCAAACGGGCCAACGGTGTATTCCATACCATGTGACGTCCCATCTAGTTTAGGAACTGGGAAGGGGGGGGGGGGGGGGGGGGGCAGTTTTTTTTGGCCGCTCGGGGACTGGCTGGGTGTCGGTCGGCGGGTGGTGAGCAATTGCCCTGTGCATCATTTGTACATTTCAATCCTTTTATTACTTACTGTTGTCATTTTATTAGTGTTATCATTATCATTATTAGTTTCTTCTTTTCTGTTCTATTAAACCGTTCTTATCTCAACCCAGGAGTTTTACTTCTTTTCCTGATTTTCTCCCCCATCCCACTGGATGGGGGGGGAGTGAGTGAGCGGCTGCGTGGTGCTTAGTTGCTGGCTGGGGTTAAACCACGACAAGGGCCATGCAATGCGAGACAATCTCACATGACAGTCAATACAAATACAGAACAAAACAACACAAGACAAAGGCAAATACAGACCAATACAATGCAAGAAAACTGCAAAACACAGCAAAGTAAAGCAGTCTCAAAGAGCCACTGGCCGCATCTTCCTTCCGACTCCACTCACGGACCCACCTCCTTACAGCGCTCGGCTGCCTTCCCCCGCCGCTCTGTGGCACGCATCTCGTCCCTCCGCATCTGAAAAAAAAAAAAAACAAAAACACAAACATATTGAACGAGTCACCTGGATGCAGAGCAAGAGCTTCACAACTCCAGAGGTCTTGATTCCATCTACAAAGACCATCTGGAGTCCAGCTACAGCCTACCATTTAAAAAAAACAAAAACACACAAACAACAACAACAAAAAAACACCACCAAAAAAACACCCCACCAACCAAAAAAAAAAACAAACCAGGGCCAAACTTTAAGCTCATCACGTGCAAAACTTAATACCTTAGAGAGTCAAATCCGCTTCACTACCCCTCAACAGCCCCTGCCACACAGCTCCAATCGTCTCCATGAAACACTATCGGCATGGCTGTCCACGCAGCCCGCCGATGGCTACTTGAGCCAAGATGACTGTACAACCCTTGCCTAAACGATCTAGGCACATCAACGTTTCACCCGTAGACTCTTATCGCTGCTCCACCTACCCCTGACTCTACATCCCCGGGCAGAGCAGCTCCAAGCCAAACACACCCGTGCGCAGAACGTCGCCACGTGGAACGCTACCAATGAGGTGATTCAAAGAGAGAGAAAACTCTCCGCAAGAAGAATGACCCCCAGACTGGAGGCGCCGTCGGGCAAGATGACCTACAGGGCCGCAACCGCGAGGCCCGGAGGTTCTACGGCAGACCCAGAGGAGTCAAACAGAACGGCCCGTTACGAGACGGCACTGTCAAAACCCAGACGACAGATGCTCCAGAAGCCTGGCGTCGAGACCTAAGGGTGTCAGGATGTGGGGAAGAAGTCCCAGTCCAAGAAAACGGACAGCTAGAGAGCAGAGCTGCCGATGCAGCCCGGAAGAACGCTGCCAAAGAGGACCGACTGGAACCCCTCGAGACCGATCCATGCTTTAGAGCTCCAAGTGCAAGAAAAGAAGCACCCGACTGGCACAGTGCTGATGAGTAAGGGCATTCGAGATGCTAGGGACAGCACCCGAAGCGCATGCCATGCTCTTCCGGCACAAAGCGCAACGAGGACATCGAGACCCGAGGAAGGTCTAAGCACACAAGACAGACTACACAAACTACACGCCACCACGGACATGGGCTGGAACTGCCCTGCCCGGCACACACAGGTCTCGTGCTGAAAAGCAACCTGCTCCCTTTGGCTGTGCAAAGGCGACTGCTTTGGGACAGCCCTCTCTCCTGCGCTAACTTTAAAACCCCTCCCTGCAATTCCCAGCTTTGTCCCTCTGCTACATGCCCGCAAAATAAAGTCAAGTCCCAAGGCCTGTAATCTACAAGGGGCCTGCCACAAGCTGCAAAGGTTCTAGGAACAATGTGGCATTCTGCGGGCAATGAGGAAAGGCATCCCAAACCCTGAAGGGCACTGTGCCTCACAGCCCTTCTGCTTGCTTCAGAAATACTAAAACTCCATATACAGATGCATACAAGACACTCACCCTAACCCCTGCTAAACAATGTCACCATCGGTCTCGTTAAGAGAGAGATCAGCAGCTTACACAGCATACAGCAGAACTGGTGAAAAAACCAAGGTTCCTTTTTCAATAAAGCTGGGAATTCCAGGAAAACACAACGCATGAAGAATTTTAAACAAAACAAACAAAAAAAACCCCACCAAACAATGCATACTATTAAACCATCTTTCTACCCCTGAACACTCAAAACAAAATTACTGACCTGAAAAGAAGAAAGAAAAAAAAAAAAGCTGCATACAAGTGTGTCATGGTTTCAGCCCAGCCGGTAACAAAGGGCCATGCAGCTGCTCGCTCACTCCTCCTGCCCCCCTCCAGTGAGATAGGGAGGAGACAGAGGAGAGAAAAGGAAAAAAAACTGGAACCTCGAGGGTTGAGATAAAGGCAGTTTACTGGGACAACACACACACAAAAAAAAAATCACAACAACAACAACAGTACTAATGAAAGAGTATACAAAAAGAGCAATGCACAGTGCAACTGCTCACCACCCGGAACCCGACGCTCCGCCACTTCCCCCACCGAAAGTCGAGTGCTCCCCCCGGCCCGCTCCCCATTTATATACTGAGCGTGATGTCTCATGGAATGGAATAGCTCCTTGGCTAGTTCAGGTCAGCTGCCCCAGCTACACTCCCAACCGCCCAGGTTCCTGTAAAAATTAACTCTATCCCAGCTGAACCCAAGACAAAGTGTTACTTTCTACTATACATGCTGCTGAACCTTGACTGGTCCTGAAGCTTTTACCTCAGGCAGACACCTCTTCCCAAAGGGTTGAGCCAGCTCCAAAGCTGCAAAGGACTCAAGGAAGAGCTGAGCACCAACACCAGAGAAACCCAGGAGCACAATGAGATTGCTCAGCAGAGGCTGTGGCTCAAATACCCTGAGCCTCCGCCCACCAGCCTTAGTGCAATCACCTGGGAAAGGGGACGGGCAAACCACCAGAAGTTATAAAGTCAGCTGGAGGAGCAGCAGCACTGTTCTCACCTGCCTTAAATTTACAGCAAATGAGACCCTGGACAGAGAAAACAACACTTACTAGCAACGACAATACCTGCTCCTGTACTACACGTGACCAGGTAAGGAGTTCAACTTAATTTTTCTGAGGCGTAGACAGAAAAAGATACGTGTGTCTCTAAACAAGGTAGGAAATTAGCTCGTTAAATGCAATAACAATGTAGTTATTAAAATCACAACAGAAGAAATGCCACTATTTAGTACCTGCAATTCTCTACGGAGCGGTCTTTTCCACATTCCTCGCTCCCGTTACATCCATCGCTGCACGTCCAGAAGTTTTACTCCCTGAGGCGACATTACCTGCACGATCCCCGTTCCCGGGCAGAAAACGAGTGAGCTCCGCTCATCTTGACAGACTGTCCGCTTCCACGCCTTGGCACAAAAACAGAAATCGAAAAGTATCATTACATCACAAACTACAAAGAGCACCCAAATATTTTACAAACCCACCACAGAAAAATACAGTTACACTCATGCGCTTCACAACCCTGGCCTACTCCATGCTGGCCATCTAGTCCAACTCCCCCCACCCTTTGCCTGCAAAATCCTGCCGGTGAGGCCAGCAGACGCAATGGTAAGTTGGCGGCTAAGCGCTAGATTGAGGCGGACTGGGAGGTTCCCGAGGCCCAGGAGCCCCAGGGAAGAGCAGAGGGACAGCGCAGAGCCAGCAGCTCTCGCGAGAGAGGCTGACGCGGCGTGGGCATTGCCAGGGGCAAGCGCGGAAGATTTAAATGGCCCTGAGGAGCACCAGCAACTGGGAGCGTGGCAAGCAGGGCGTGGTGTGTCAGAAAGGGCATGGCATGGCAGTTCGTGCAGGTAGGGCGCAGCCCCCGCCCCCCCTTCCCAGCTCGAGAAGGCTACTGAAGTGATGGGCATCGGCCTCAGAAGGAGACCCCGATATGGCTGCCACTCAGCTGAAAGCCATTGCTAAGAAAAATGTAGAAAGAGAAATTAAAATGCAACTGGGTACAGGAAACATGGGAAAGCAGTAAAAAATAGGGAGCCACAGAGGGAAATGTAGGGAAAAAAAAAAAAATTATAGATGAAGTGGTACAGGGCAGAGTTGGTAGAAGAGTAACAAGTTTTCAGGAGCCAGGCGGGCAGGTGGGCCGGTGGAAGGAGAGACAGAAGGAGGGACAGGCAGGGAGGCGAACAGAGATCTGGGGAAGGGTGGCAGAGATGGAGCGGGATGCACGCGACAGAATGCGTGACTCTCCGCAGCTCCCGGTGCCGGCGGGAGACCTTCACCGCCCCGATGCTTTTCTCTCTGCCTTGGCGGCAGGCACTTCAACACTCCTCTCCCGTGAGGCTTCCCGGTGGCTCGTGCGCGCGGCTGACAGAGGCACCGAGCTCCCGGCGCTGTGCGCTACTGGCGCGCTCTGTCGGGGATGGCTCAGAGGGATACTTCCTTGCCACGGGGGCTGGCTGTTCCTTGCTGGACGTGGCTGCCTGCGGGACCCCCTTGGATTCCCTCCTCGGACGGTTCACCTTCATCAGCTCCCTCGGGTGGGCGTGCCTGGGCAGACCCTTCCCCAGCTCAAGGGAGGGATTCCAAAATAGGACCAGTGAGCTGGATGGAGGGGGCCATAGAAATAAAACTTAAAAAGCAATAGGGTACAAGACAGGTAGGAAAACATGAAGAAATAAAGGCAGGCAGATGGACTGGGGGATACATAGAAACAAACGAGAAAGCAGCGGGGTACAGGAAACAGGAAACAATTTAAAAGCAGGGACAGGGAGGAAGATAGAGGGAGAAATAGAAAAAAATTTCAAAAAGTGACGGGGTACGATTCACATGGACGCAAATTAAAAAATAAGGCTGGGCAGCTGGAGAGAGATGTACGTATAAAGAAAATTTTAAAACCTACAGAGTAAAGGAAAGAGTGAGAAGAAAGAAAGAAGAGGAAGAGGGAGCCAGATAGAGGGAGGCATAGGTAGAAATTTTGGCAAGAAATGAGGTAAAGAGCAGAGGGAATTTCCTGGTTTTGGCTGGAATAGAGATAATTTTCTTCCTAGTAGCTGGTATAGTGCTGTAGTTTGCATTTAACATGACCATAATGTTGATAAAAGACTGATGATTTAGTTGTTGCTAGGCAGTGTTCATACTAAGTCAAGGATGTTTCAGCTTCTCATAGTGCCCTGGCAGTAGAGGCTGGGAGTGCAGACAGCTGAGCCAAACGAGCCAAAGGGGTATTCCATACCATATGATGTCCCAGCCAGTATATCAACTGGGGAAGTTGACCCCTGACCCCTGGCCCTGAGCCATGACACTGTGATCCCTGACACCGTGACCTTTGAGGCTGCAAACCCATGCTGTGACCTTTGACCCAATGGCCCTTTTCACCCTGTGACCACTGGCCCGGTGACTCTCTGACCCCTGGTGGGTGACCTTTGACTTCTTGTCGGTGGCCTTTGACCCTGGCACTTAACCTTTTGACCCTCTGATGCGGTAACCTTTGAGCTTTTGACCCCAAAGGCCTTTGACCCCTATCCTGGTGCCCTTTGACACCTACCCGGTGATCTTTGACCTTTTGACCACATGGCCTTTGGTCCCAGCATGGCAACCTTTGATCCCTGACCCTGTGACCTTTAACCCCTGACCCGGTGACCTTTGACTCCTGATCTGGTGACCCCTGACCTGTCGACCGTTGATCCCTGACACTGTGACCTTTTACCCCGTGACCCTTGCCCTCTGATGCCTGTGACCTTTGACCCCTGACTCCTTCACACCGTGACCCCTTACCCAGCCACCTTTGACCCCAGACCCCGACCCCCATGCGCTTTGACCCTGACTTGGTGACCTGTGACCTTTAAGCTTGACCCTTGAACCTTTGAGCTTTTGACCCCTGACCCCAGTGACCTTTGACTGTAACCCCGTGGTCTTTGATCTTTGACCCCATGAGCTTTTACCCTGACCCAGTGACCTTTGACATTTGACCCCTGCCCCCAGCGACATTTCACCCCAGACCCCCGTGACCCCTGACTCGGTGACCTTTGACCCCAACCCATGACCTTTGAGCTTTTGACTCCCTGATCCCGGTGACCTTGACCCCAGTGACTTTTGACCCCTGACCCCATGAGCTTTCACCCGGTGTCCTTTAACCCTAGCGACTTTAGACCCCTGAGCCCATGATCTTTGAGCCCCTGGCTGTGGTGAGCTTTGACCCCTGGGCCTGGTGGCCTATGGCCTCTGAGCCCCATGACCTTTGACCTCCGAGCCCTTGCCTTTGACTGAGTTAAGCACAGCAGTACTGCACATTTTAAAGTTAAAGCACTGCTCTACTGCAATGTTGCAGTTGAAAATGGTTTCTGCCCTGGGAGTAAATTTTTTAACTTTACCTTAGTCTCTGGGAGTAAAGAGGTATGAGCCAGCGGCTAGTGCGGGTTTTTTTTAAATTTAAGTTTTACAATACCAACTTCAAAGTTTTGCAATACCTTTTTACAATTGCAACTTCAAAAGATACACTTTGAAATGACGTCTGCTGTGATAGTAATTTTTTTTTTTTTTTTACGTAAAATCTTCTTTACGTACACTCAGCAGCAATGCCATATTCTATTACTTTTTATTTTATTTAATTTCAACGTTTTATAGAGCATTTTCCACCATAACAGTCTTGTCCACATTCCTCACTACCATTATGTCCGTCACTGCCCGTTCAGAAGTTTTACTGCCCGAGGTGATGTTACCTCCACGATCCCTGTTCTCAAGCAGAAAACAAGTGAGCTCCACTCCTCTTCACACACTGTCCGTTTCCACACTTAGACATAACAATTATAAATAACATTAGATCACCTCAATATTTTACAAACACACCATAGAATAATAAAGTTATACTCACCCACTTTACAACCCTGGCCTACTCAATGCTGGCCATCTAGTCCAACTCGCCCCACCCTTCGCCCGCAAAATCCTCAACTGTCTTCCACAGACCATCCGCTGACCAACATAATTCCCTGCGCTGAGTGGCAAGTACCATGTTCCAGGGGAGCGCTCCACTGGACCACCGTTCCCAGGAGCCTTGAAACCCCCCCCCACCTGCCAAAACCCCGGCCCGAGCCTGACCCCCGTCTGAACACTGGCCATGACCACCGCCTCGCAGAGCAGCCGGGACCAGGGAAAAAAAAAAAAAAAAAAAAAAAAACAAAACACCCAGCTGGGGTTTTTTTATTCTAATTGTATTTTATTTTTTCTTAATTGCCTAACAAACATCTCTACATCCACCCTGCAAGAGACCACTAAAAAAACAGGAGGAGCTGGAAGCCATCGTGCAGCAGGATAGATATGACTTAGTCGCCATCATGGAAACACGGTGGGATTACTCCCGGGACCAGAGTGCTAAAAGCTCTTCAGAAGGGATAGGCAAGGTAGAAGAGGGGGTGGGGTGGCTCTCTATGTTAGGCAGGGTTTGGACTGTACAGAGCTACCCGAGTGTGACGACAACGTGGAGTGCTTATGGGTGAGGATGAGAGGGAAGGCCGATAAGGCAGATATTGTACTGGGAGTCTGTTATAGACCGCCCGAACGGGTTGAAGAGACCGATGAATCGTTCTACAAGCGGCTGGCAGTAGTCTTAGCAGCATGTGCCCTTGTTCTCATGGGGGACTTCAACTTTCCAGACGCCTGCGGGAAATATGCCACAGCAGAGAGTAAACAGTCTAGGAGGTTCCTGGAGTGTGTGGAAGATAACTTCCCGACACAGGCGGTAGGTGAGCCGGCCATGGGAGGAGCCTTGCTAGATCTATTGTTTACAAACAGGAAAGGACTGGTGGGAGGTGTGATGGTTGGAGGCCGTCTTGGGCTTAGCGACCGTGAAATGATAGAATTCTCAATTCTTGGTGAGGCAAGGAAGGGGGTTAGCAAAACCACCGCTCTGGACTTCCGGAGGGCAAACTTTGGCCTCTTTGAGGCACTGGTTGAGAGAGTCCCTTGGGAGACGGTCCTGAAGGGCAAAGGGGTCCAGGAGGGACAGACGTTCTTTAAGAAGGAAATCTTAACAGCTCAGGACCAGGCTATTCCCCCGTGCCGCAAGTCGAATCGCCGAGGCAAACGACCGGCCTGGCTGAACGGGGAGCTTTTGCTAGGAGTCAGGAAAAAAAGGAGAGTTTATCATCTGTGGAAGAAGGGGCGAGCTACCTGGGAGGAGTACAGGGATCTTGTTAGGTCATAGAGAAATGAAATTAGAAAGACAAAAGCTCAGCTAGAACTAAATCTGTCCACTGTCGTAAGAGACTACAAAAAAAGTTTTTACAAATACGTTAACGGTAAAAAGAATCCCAAGGAGAATATGTACCCTTTCATGGATGCGGAAGGGAACGTTGCCACCAGAGATGAGGAAAAGGCTGAGGTACTTAATGCCTTCTTTGCCTCAGTCTTTAATAGGGAGACCAGTTATCCTCAGGGTACTCTGCCTCCTGGGCTGGAAGGTGAGGATGAAGAGTAGAATATACCCCTCCCCTGCCCTTAATCCAGGAGGAAATAGTGACCTGCTATGCCATCTGGATGCTCACAAATCTATGGGCCCAGATGGAATCCATCCAAGAGTACTGAGGGAACTGGCAGAGGTACTTCCCAAGCTGGTCTGCATCATCTATCTGAGATCCTGGTCAACAGGGGAGGTCCCAGAGGACTGGAGGCTTGCCAGTGTGATGCCCATTTACGAGAAGGGTTCGGAGGGAGGATCCGGGGAACTACGGGCCTGTCAGCCTGACCTCGGTACCGGGGAAGATTATGGAACGGTTTGTCTTGAGAGCGCTCACGTGGCAAGTCCGGGACAAGCAGGGGATTGGGCCCGGTCAGCGCGGGTTTACGAAAGGCAAGTTCTGCTTGACCAGCCTGATCTCCTTCTATGACCAGGTGACCCGTGTGGTGGATGAGGGAAAGGCTATGGCTGTTACCTACCTTGACTTCAGCAAGGCCTTTGATAGTGTCTCTCATGGCATACTCCTTGAGAAGCTGTCATCTCCTGGCTTAGACAAGTGTACTCTTTGCTGGGTGAAAAACTGGCTGGATGGACGAGCCCAGAGAGTTGTGGTGAATGGGGTTAAATCCGGTTGGCGGCTGCTCGCTAGCGGTGTTCCCCAGGGCTCGGTGTTAGGCTCGGTTCTGCTTAACATCTTTATCGACGATTGGGACGAGGAGATCGAGTGCCCCCTCGGCGAGTTTGCAGACGACACCAAGTTGGGACGCAGGGTCGATCTCCCTGAGGGTAGGGAGGCTCTACAGAGATATCCGGACAGGCTGGATCGATGGGCCGAGGCCAACTGTATGAAGTTCAAGGAGGCCGAGTGCCAGGTCCTGCGCTTCGGTCGCGGCGACCCCGTGCAGCGCTGTGGGCTTGGGGAAGAGTGGCTGGAAAGCTGCCCGGCAGAGAAAGACCTGGGGGTGCTGGTTGGCAGCCGGCTGAATATGAGCCAGCAGTGTGCCCAGGAAGGCCAATGGCATCCTGGCCTGCAGGAGCAGGGAGGTAATTGTTCCCCTGTATTCGGCACTGGTGAGGCCACACCTCGAGTACTGTGTTCAGTTTTGGGCCCCTCGCTACGGGAAAGACATTGAGTTGCTGGAACGTGTCTGGAGAAGGGCAACCGAGTTGGTGAGGGGCCTGGAGCATAAGTCTGATAAGGAACGGCTGAGGGAATTGGGGTGGTTTAGTCTGGAGAAAAGGAGGCTGAGGGGGAGACCTTATCGCTCTCTACAACTACCTGAAAGGAGATTGTAACGAGGTGGGTACTGGTCTCTTCTACCAAGTAACTAGAGATAGGATGAGAGAAAATGGCCTGAAGTTGCACCAGGGGAGGTTCAGATGGGATATCAGAAAAGATTTCTTTACTGAGAGGGTTGTCAGGCATTGGAACATGTTGCCCCGGGTAGTGATGGAGTCACCATCCCTGGAGGTGTTCAAAACACACATAGATGTGGCACTTTGGGACATGATTTAGTGGGCACAGTGGTGTTGGGTTGATGGTTGGACTTAATGATCTTAGAGGTCCTTTCTAAATTTCATGATTTGATTCAATGCGATTTGATTCTCTTCTAGGGAGCAGAACAGAGATGTAGGAAGAAAAGAAAAAAGGAAGGGAGGGAGAACAAAGGGAGAGAGACACAAAGACTGGAAGAAGGACAAAGGAATGGAAGAGGGAAAAAATAGTGATAGACTGCAGGACAGAGATGGAGGAGGTCAAAAAAGACACAGGGAGCATGACAGAATGAGAGTGTGGAAAAAAGGGGCGGAGCAGGACAGCACTGGAGTAACAGACAACTGTGACAGGCTGTGAGAGAGAAATAGAGGAAGAGAGAAGGGACAGCTAGCTGGAGAGGGGGATACAGTTAGAAAGGATGGAAGAGGGAATGGAGCAGAGAGAAATACAGAAAAGAGAGCAAGAGGAAGCAGGGCAGAGGGCCAGCAATCAAAGAAAAAAGGGACAGAGATCTGGACAGATGGAGAAAAAAGCAGGAGGAACAGATACAACATGATACGATGCGACACAAAGTAAGAGAGAGCGACAGATGAGAATAATAACAAGAGACAGAGAGAGACTGAGAAACACACGGCGGGGGGGGGGAGAGAGAAGACATGAATAAAAAGAGTAGGGAGCACCACAAAGCGTCAGAGAAAGAGAAGAACAGGAAGGACAACGGGGACAGTGAGATACAGAATAACAAACCCCCACATATTATGCACATATTATCCAGTAATCAAGCCCATTTCAGAGTTACACAGTACCTCAGCCCCTTTGAGAAAAGTAACACAACGGCCGAGCCCCTTTGGGCGGCGCACCGCTAGCCGAGCCCCTTTGGGCGGCGCACCGCTAGCCGAGCCCCTTTGGGCGGCGCACCGCTAGCCGAGCCCCTTTGGGCGGCGCACCGCTAGCCGAGCCCCTTTGGGCGGCGCACCGCTAGCCGAGCCCCTTTGGGCGGCGCACCGCTAGCCGAGCCCCTTTGGGCGGCGCACCGCTAGCCGAGCCCCTTTGGGCGGCGCACCGCTAGCCGAGCCCCTTTGGGCGGCGCACCGCTAGCCGAGCCCCTTTGGGCGGCGCACCGCTAGCCGAGCCCCTTTGGGCGGCGCACCGCTAGCCGAGCCCCTTTGGGCGGCGCACCGCTAGCCGAGCCCCTTTGGGCGGCGCACCGCTAGCCGAGCCCCTTTGGGCGGCGCACCGCTAGCCGAGCCCCTTTGGGCGGCGCACCGCTAGCCGAGCCCCTTTGGGCGGCGCACCGCTAGCCGAGCCCCTTTGGGCGGCGCACCGCTAGCCGAGCCCCTTTGGGCGGCGCACCGCTAGCCGAGCCCCTTTCAGAGTGATGGAGCTACAGCGCCCATTTCAAACTCGTGCAATTACTAGAGCCAGTAACACAACCCCTTTCTATTAACCCAGCAGCAGCTACATTTACCTCGAATTATCTACAACTCTCCCTTCGATACCTAATTCTAACAGACACTTTCACTTACTTCAACACCTAAGTTTACCTACGGGCACTAAACGCGCATGCTTCGCTCTACACTTGCCTTTGTGATTGCCATTAGTACGGTGATTCTCACAAGGAGACCTCAGTACCTGTCTTTTTTTTTTCTTTTTTTTTTTTTTTTTTTGCTTCATTTGGTCCATTACTGATTCCACATACATTCAGCTATGTCAGTAGTTACAGTCCAATTCTACAATGTACTTTTTCTACAATATATAGAACACACTTATGGCCTCACTGCTCAAATATTTGACACTATTAGTTTTATTCCTCTTTTAAGCATTATTTTTACAAATACATTTAAACTCCAAACATTTAGCATTACCTTCAGAAGAGATGCCACTATTTAGGACCTGCAATTCTCTACGGCGTGCTCTTTTCCACATTCCTCGCTCCCGTTACATCCGTCGCTGCACGTCCAGAAGTTTTACTCCCTGAGGCGACATTACCTGCACGATCCCCATTCCCGGGCAGAAAACGAGTGAGCTCCGCTCATCTTGACAGACTGGCCGCTTCCACACCTCGGCACAAAAACAGAAATCGAAAAGTATCATTACATCACAAACCACAAAGAGCACCCAAATATTTTACAAACACACCAAGGAAAAATACAGTTACACTCACACACTTCACAACCCTGGCCTACTCCATGCTGGCCATCTAGTCCAACTCCCCCCACCCTTCGCCCGCAAAATCCTCAACTATCTTCCAAAGACCATCTGCTGACCAACATAAATCCCTGCGCTAATTGGCAATGACCATGTTCCAGGGGAGCGCCGTTCCCGGTAGCCTAGAAAAAAATCCCCCTGCCTGCCAAAACCCCGGCCCGAGCCTGACCCCCATCCGAACATTGGCAATGAACATCGCCTCATAGAGCAGCCAGGACTGCAGAAAAAAAAAAAGAAAAAACAAACCTGACTGGGGGGGGTGGGGGGAAATCCCCCAGCTAGAGGTTTTTTTTTTCCTAATTCTATTTTTTTTTCAATTCTAATTACCTAGAAAACATCTCACCTGTACAACCTGAAAGGAAAAAAACATTAAAAAGTCAAAACACATAACCCTACAAGGTTACACACATTCACAACACACTACGCATTGACATCACATGCACACCAGCCCTCGCTCTCAACTCATCCATCCAACAGCCTGCCACCCTCAAGGGGCCATTGCCCTGTGTCTGCAGCACCAGGGGTCTCAAAAATCACCCTGCCTGCCAAAACCCCGGCCTGAGCCGGACGCCCGTCTGAACACTGGCCATGAACATCGCCTCACAGAGCGGCCAGGACTGGGGGGGGGGGGGGGGGGGGGGGGGGGAGTCCCCTGGCTGGGGATTTTTTATTCTAATTGTATTTTATTTTTTCCTAATTGCCTAACAAACATCTCTACATCAACCCTGCAAGAGACCACTGAAAAGCTAAACCACGTAACCCCACAATGTTACGCACATTCACAACACACCACTCATTCAGATCACACGCACACTAGCCCTCACTCTCAACTAACCCATCCCGCAGCCAAAGGGTGTCAAGGGGCCATCGCCCCTTACTCGCAGCACCCGGGGCCTCAAAAGTCACCCTGCCTGCAAAACCCCCGACCCCAGCCCAACCTCCTTCCAAGCTCCCCACAAACTACCCTTCCATTACAGCAACGCTTCAACACACGCCATCTGCACCATACACAGATTTTCAACCAGATACTTAGCTTTCATAGTGGCACATGTCACAGTCCAACCTCCGTAGCAGCCACATCGCCTAAAGGCGAGGTTCCTTCAAACACCTCGTGGCCTGTGATCACCTGCCAAACCAACACACAAAACTCTTGAATACGCACTTCACCCTCAGCATAAAAAGAAATCTTCCACAGCTCCAAACACCTGCTTCCCACCAATTCCAAAAACAAAAACCTCAATGCCTTAACCATTTCGAGAAGCTTACCACAAAGTGTCCACATAAACAATATTAACACCCACGCCCAATTACCGCCTTACTATATTCTACCTCACAATCCACTTGCAATCCACTCCCCTACCGGCATGCAATGTCTCAAAAATATTTTAACCCTCAATGCTAGCAATCTAGACATATCAACATTTCACCCATGGACTCTTATTGCTGTTCCACCTACCCCTGACTCTACAGCCCCGGGCAGAGCAGCTCCAAGCCAAATGCACCCATGCACAGACCAACATAACACAGAACACTACAGACAAGGCGATTCAAAAAGAGAGAGAAAACTCTCAGCAACAAGAATGACCCCTGGGCAGGAGGTGCCTTCCGACAAATTGACCTACAGTGCCCAAAACCATGAAGCAAGGAGGCTCTACAACAGCCCCAAAGAAGAAGCAGCAAAAGTAATGGCCCGTTACAAGATGGTACTGTCAAAACCAAGATGATGGATGTGGCAGAAGCCTGTCATCAAGACCTAGGAACATCAAGGTGCAGGGAAGAACTCCTAGTCCAAGACAAGACACAGCTAGAGAGCAGAGCTGCCAAAGCAGCCTGGAAGAGCGCCGCAAAAGAGGACGAGTGGGAACCTTCCGACACCAATCCACGCTTTAGAGATCTGAGCGCAAGAAAAGATTGGCACAGTGCCGACGAGTAAGGGCATTCAAGACCCTAGGGACGGTGCCCAAAGCACAAGCCACGCTCCCTGAGCGCAAAGACTGATAATGGCATTGAGATCCGAGGAAGGTCTAAGCACAGAAGACAGACTACACAAACTACACACCACCACAGACACAGGCTGGAACTGCAGTGCCTGGCACACGCTGGTCTCGGGCTGAAAAGCAACCCGCTCCCTTCATCGGCCCAAAAAGGACTGCTCCTGGACAGCCCTGCCCTCCTACTCTCACTTTAAAACCCCTCACAGCAATTCCCAGCTTTTTCCCTTCCTCCCAGCCTCTCCCCAGCCCAGGTCCCTCAACTTAGCTTTCAGAGGCCCAACAATACGAATCCATCCTCCGCAAAAATCACGTGGGCCAACTGGGATGATCCAGCAGTCGCCAGGTTCCTCTTCATCATCTGCAGTGAAGTCCAAAAAAAAAAAAAAAAAAGCAACAAAATCAGAAGAGGCAGCAAGTAACCCATCAGCCAACACCAACTATTTTCCTACTTTCCCAACCCCCCACTTAATCACACACGCCACAGTGTTACGCGTACCTGCTCATTCCAGAGTCAGACCCTGCGGCCATCGTCACTCACGGTACCCGAGACAGCAAGACGCACAAAATTAGCATAGCAGTTGTGAGACTCACCGGGCCCATTCTCCTCCTCCCTAATCCACGGCTCGCCTCGAACGCTCATCCAGATCCAAAGGCGGCCCGCACAGCGCCTGCAACGCAAAAGATAAACGCTTAACCAAGCAACCGCGTAATATTTGATATTCAACACCGACTCGGCCCGCAGCCACCTCACCTTCTCGAACTCCTCGTTGGCCTGCGGCACGGCTCCTCTGAGGCTGCGCGCGCCACCTGCAAAAACCAAAGCAGAAGACGCTTGCCGAGAGGCCGCCCGAAACCCTGAGCCTGCCCGGACCGATTCCCAACTCCCTCTCCTTTACCTTGGCCGCTCAACTACCCTGCTCCGTCACCGAGAGCTTGCCACGTCAAAGCACGCGTACTACCTGCAAAAAACAAACAAGGGACGCTTCCAACTTTGCCAACAATGCGACGCCTCCAAAGGAACTGTTCCTTTCACCCAGTAGCCACGGCTCACCTTGCCCGAGACGCCTCCGGTGCCGATGGCCCGCTTCGCTCCTTGCTTCGCACCTTCCAAATAAAAGAAAAAACAGAACCCCATCAGCTAGTCATAGAGCCACCGGACGCATCTTCCCTCCGACTCCGCTCGCAGACCCACCTCCTCACGGCGATCCGCTCCCCTCCTCCGTCGCTCTGGGGCAAGCATCTCGTCTCTCCGCATCTGAAAAAAACCCATATTGAATGAGTCAGCCTGGATGCGGAGCAAGAGCCTAACAACTCCAGAGATCTCGATTCCATCTAGGAATACCAGTACTCCACCTACAACCAGCCATTTTTTAAAAAACAAAAAACAAAACCAACAAAAAAAAAACAGGGCCAAACTTGAAGCCCATCACGTGCAAGCCTCAATACCTTAGAGACTCAAATCCACTTCACCACCCCTCAACAGCCTCTGCCACAAGCCTACAATCATTTCCATAAAAAAAATCTCAACGTTGCTGTCCACACAGCCCACCAATGCCTACTCGATCCCAGATGACTGTACAACCCTTGCCTAAACAATTAAGGCAAATCAACGTTTCACCCATAGACTCTTACCGCTGTTCCACCTACCCCGACTCTACGGCCCCGGGCAGGGCGGCTCCAAGCCAGACGCACCTGTGCACACACCAACACAAGACAGAACAGAACAGTACAGACCAGGTGATTCAGAGAGAAGACTCTCGGCAAGAAGAATGACTCCCGGGCGGGAGGTGCCGTCCGGCAAGATGACCTACGGGGTCCAAAACGCCGAGGCGAGGAGGCTGTACGGCAGACCCCCGAGGAGTCCAACGTAACGGCCTGTTACAAGATGGTGCCGTCAAAACCGAGATGATGGATGCGCCAGAAGCTTGTCATCAAGACCTAGGAACGTCAAGATGCGGGGAAGAACTCCCGGTCC
The DNA here is from genome assembly GCF_964188355.1 of Buteo buteo. Lineage (NCBI taxonomy): Eukaryota > Metazoa > Chordata > Aves > Accipitriformes > Accipitridae > Buteo > Buteo buteo. The sequence continues at coordinate 71,241 of NW_027439414.1, forward strand.
GAGAAAACGGACGGCTAGAGAGCGGAGCTGCCAAAGCGGCCCCAAAGAACGCCGCAAAAAGAACCGACTGGAATCTGCCGAGACCGATCCGTGCTTTAGAGCTCCGAATGCAAGAAAAGAAGCGCCCGATTGGCACCAGGCAGATGAGGAAGAGCATTCGAGACCCTAGGGACGGCGCCTAAAGCGCGTGCCGTGCTCCCCCGGCACAAAGCGCGACGAGGACGTTGAGATCTGAGGAAGGTCTAAGCCACGGAGGACAGACTACACAAACCGCGCACCACCACAGACACGGGCCGGAACCGCCCTGCCCGGCACACGCTGGTCTCGTGCTGAAGAGCAACCCGCTCCCTTCGCCTGCGCAAAGGCGACTGCTTTGAGACGGTCCTCTCTCCTGCGCTAACTTTAAAACCCCTCCCTGCAATTCCCAGCTTCGTCCCTTCCTCCCAGCCGCTCCCCAGCCCGGGTCCCTCAACTTAGCTTTCAGAGGCCCAACAATACGAATCCATCCTCCACAAAACCACACGGGCTAACTGGGATGTTCTTCAAGGGGACACATTGATCTTCAACACCTGCAATGAAACAACAAAAAAAACCACACAAATCAGAAAGGGGAGTAAGCATCCCACTGGCCAACGCCAACTACTTCCCCAACTGCCCCCTCCTCACAAGTCCCACCGTGTTCGCTTCCCCGCTCATTTCAGAGTCAGACCCTGCAGCCGTCGTCACTCGTGGTACCTAAGGTACCAAGAGACACCAACTTAGTGCGGCACTCATGAGAAGTCATCAGCCCCACGCTCCTTCTCACTAATCCACAGCTCACGTCAAACGCTCATCCAATTCAAAGATAGCCCACACAACGCCTCCAGAACGGAAGGTAAATGCTTAACCTAGTACTTAGCTATTCAACACCGACCCGGCCGACAACCGCCTCACCTTCTCGGACCCCTCACTGGCATGCAGCTTTGCAGGAGACCTTATAGCAGACTTCCCGGTACGTAAAGGGTGCCTATAAGAAACCTGCAGAGGGACTTTTTACAAGGGTGTACAGCAATAGGACAAGGCGGTAACAACTTCAGTCCTAAAGAGGGTACATTTAGTTTAGGCGTTAGGAAGACGTTTCTCAGTAGGGGTGGCGAGGCACTGGAACGCGTTGCCCAGAGAACCTGCGGATGCTCCCTCCCTGGAAGCATTCAAGGCCAGGTCAGATGGGGCTTTGAGCAACCTGGTCTCACGGAAGGTGTCCCTACCCATTGCGGGGCGGGGGGGGAGGGGGGTGGAACTAGAGGATCTTTATGGTCCCTTCCAACCCAAACCATTCTACAATTCTATCACATTCAAATCCAACTGCAAAACTCCTCTGAGAAGGGCTGGTGAACCCTCCTCCCTTTCCCCAGCAGTCCCAAAACTTTAGAAACCCCTTTTCTTCTCCTCAACTCTCAGGAAAGGAACCCCACTGCTTCCTGACACCTCCTGCCCTCGATTCGCACCCCTGAACCCCCTTCAGTGGCTACTCCTCAGGAGCCGCTCTTCTGAGCCACATCCCAAATTCTGGGGGCACCTCCTAACCTACAGCTTCCCAGAGACTCTGAGCTCTGCTACATGCCCACAAAATAAAGTCAAGTCCCAAGGCCTGTAATCTACAAGGGGCCTGCCACAAGCTGCAAAGGTTCTAGGAACAACGTGGCATTCTGCGGGCAATGAGGAAAGGCATCCCAAACCCTGAAGGCCATTGTGCCTCACAGCCCTTCTGCTTGCTTCAGAAATACTAAAACTCCATATACAGATGCATACAAGACACTCACCCTAACCCCTGCTAAACAATGTCACCATCGGTCTCGTTGAGAGATATCATCAACTTACACAGCATACAGCAGAACTGGTAAAAAAACAAGGTTCCTTTTTCAATAAAGCTGGGAATTCCAGGAAAACACAATGCATGATTAAAAAAAAAAACACCAACAACAAACAATGCATACTATTAAACCATCTTTCTACCCCTGAACACTCAAAACAAAATTACTGACCTGAAAAAAAGAAAGGAAAGGAAAAATAAAAAGCTGCATACAAGTGTTACTTGCTACCACACATGCTGCTGAACCTTGACTGGTCCTGAAGCTCTTACCTCAGGCAGACTCCTCTTCCCAAAGGGCTGAGCCAGCTCTAAAGCTGCGAAGGACTCAAGGAAGAGCTGAGCACCAACACCAGAGAAACCCAGGAACACAATGAGATCCCTCAGCAGAGGCTGTGGCTCAAATACCCCGAGCCTCCGCCCACCACCCTTAGCGCAATCACCTGGGAAAGGGGACGGGCAAACCACCAGAAGTTATAAAGTCAGCTGGAAGAGCAGCAGCACTGTTCTCACCTGCCTTAAATTTACAGCAAATGAGACCCTGAACAGAGAAAGCAACACTTACTGGCAACGACAATACCTGCTCCTGTACTACAGCTACAACTATTGCATCGGCAACGTGACCAGGTAAGGAGTTCAACTTAATTTTTCTGAGGCGTAGACAGAAAAAGATACCTGTGTCTCTAAACAAGGTAGGAAATTAGCTCGTTAAATGCAAAAACAATGTAGTTATTAAAATCACAACAGTCTCCGGCGAGACCAGCAGACGCAATGGTAAGTTGGCAGCTAAGCACTAGATTGAGGCGGACTGGGAGGTTCCCGAGGCCCAGGAGCCCCGGGGAAGAGCAGAGGGACAGCGCAGATACAGCAGCTCTCGCGAGAGAGGCTGACGCGGCATGGACATTGCTAGGGGCAAGCGCGGAAGATTTAAATGGCCCTGAGGAGCACCAGCAACCGGGAGCATGGCAAACAGGGCGTGGTGCGTCAGAAAGGTGTGCCGTGGTGTGGCAGTTTGCGCGGCAATTTGTGCAGGTAGGGCGCAGCACCCCCCCTTCCCAGCTCAAGAAGGCTTACTGAAGTGGTGGGCATCGGCCTCAGAAGGAGACCCCGATATGGCTGCCACTCGGGTGAAAGCTGTTGCTAGGAAAAATGTGGTGACGCGGACAGAGCTCCCACGTAAACGTGTAGCTGTCCAGGTCTCTGGCTGCAGGGAGTGCCTGAGTCTATCACTGAGTCAATGTAGATCAGGGTGTAGGTGAAGCCCTATCCAGGGAGGCGCCTAGGCTCAGTCAGGCAGCCCCATGCATTCTCACAGCCTCTGAAAAAAGAAAAAGGAGGGTAATTGTCGTAGGCGACTCCCTTCTGAGGGGGGCAGAGGGCCCAATATGCAGTCCTGACCCATCCCACAGGGAAGTCTGCTGCCTCCCTGGGGCACGGTTGAAAGACATTACCAGGGAACTCCCGGGTCTGGTTCGGACCTCTGATTATTACCCATTGCTGGTTGTGCAGGTTGGCAGCGATGAGATTGCAGGGAGAAATCCAAAGGCAATCAAAAGGGACTTCAGGGCACTGGGGCGATTAGTGGAAGGAGCACAGGTAGTGTTTTGCTCAATCCCTTAGTGGCAGGGAAATATACTGAAAGGAACGGGAAACCACACCTGGTGATTATGTGGCTCAGAGGCTGGTGCCATCGGTGGCGTTTGGGGTTTTTTGGTCATGGGGAGGTTTACACGGCACCGGGCTTGCTAGCGACAGATGGTATCCAGCTATCTCAAAGGGGTAAAAGAATCCTCCCTCGTGAGATGGCGGGGCTCATGGAGAGGGCTTTAAACGAGGTTTGAAGGGGGTAAGGGATAAGACTAGGTGCACCAGAGATGAGCCTGGGGGCAGCATGACGATGTTAGCGGTGGATTCGATAGGCCAGCTCGAATGCGTCTATGCCAACGCACGCAGCGTGGGCGATAAACAGGAGGAGCTGGAAGCCATCGTGCAGCAGGATAGATATGACTTAGTCGCCATCATGGAAACACGGTGGGATTACTCCCGGGACCGGAGTGCTGCGACGGATGGCTAAAAGCTCTTCAGAAGGGATAGGCAAGGTAGAAGAGGGGGTGGGGTGGCTCTCTATGTTAGGCAGGGTTTGGACTGTACAGAGCTACACGAGTGTGACGACAAGGTGGAGTGCTTATGGGTGAGGATGAGAGGGAAGGCCGATAAGGCAGATATTGTGCTGGGAGTCTGTTATAGACCGCCTGAACGGGTTGAAGAGACGGATGAATCGTTCTACAAGCGGCTGGCAGTAGTCTTAGAAGCGTGTGCCCTTGTTCTCGTGGGGGACTTCAACTTTCCAGACGCCTGCTGGAAATATGCCACAGCAGAGAGTAAACAGTCTAGGAGGTTCCTGGAGTGTGTGGAAGATAAGTTCCCGACACAGGCGGTAGGTGAGCCCACCAGGGGAGGAGCCTTGCTAGATCTATTGTTTATGAACAGGAAAGGACTGGTGGGAGGTGTGATGGTCGGAGGCCATCTTGGGCTTAGCGACCGTGAAATGATAGAATTCTCAATTCTTGGTGAGGCAAGGAAGGGGGTTAGCAAAACCACCGCTCTGGACTTCTGGAGGGCAAACTTTGGCCTTTTTGAGGCACTGGTTGAGAGAGTCCCTTGGGAGACGGTCCTGAAGGGCAAAGGGGTCCAGGAGGGACGGACGTTCTTTAAGAAGGAAATCTTAACAGCTCAGGACCAGGCTATTCCCCCGTGCCGCAAGTCGAATCGCCGAGGCAAACGACCGGCCTGGCTGAATGGGGAGCTTTTGACAGGAGTCAGGAAAAAAAGGAGAGTTTATCATCTCTGGAAGAAAGGGCGAGCCACCTGGGAGGAGTACAGGGATCTTGTTAGGTCATAGAGAAAGGAAATTAGAAAGACAAAAGCTCAGCTAGAACTAAATCTGTCCGCTGTCATAAGAGACTACAAAAAAAGTTTTTACAAATACGTTAACAGTAAAAAGAATCCCAAGGAGAATATGTACCCTTTCATGGATGCGGAAGGGAACGTTGCCACCAGAGATGAGGAAAAGGCTGAGGTACTTAATGCCTTCTTTGCCTCAGCCTTTAATAGGGAGACCAGTTATCCTCAGGGTACTCTGCCTCCTGAGCTGGAAGGTGAGGATGAAGAGCAGAATATACCCCTCCCCGCCCTTAATCCAGGAGGAAATAGTTCGTGACCTACTACGCCATCTGGATGCTCACAAATCTATGGGCCCAGATGGAATCCATCCAAGAGTACTGAGGGAACTGGCAGAGGTGCTTCCCAAGCTGCTCTCCATCATCTATCTGAGATCCTGGTCAACGGGGGAGGTCCCAGAGGACTGGAGGCTTGCCAACGTGATGCCCATTTACGAGAAGGGTTGGAGGGAGGATCCAGGGAACTACGGGCCTGTCAGCCTGACCTCGGTACCGGGGAAGATTATGGAACGGTTTGTCTTGAGAGCGCTCACGTGGCAAGTCCGGGACAAGCAGGGGCTTGGGCCTGGTCAGCACGGGTTTACGAAAGGCAGGTTCTGCTTGACCAGCCTGATCTCCTTCTATGACCAGGTGACCCGTGTGGTGGATGAGGGAAAGGCTGTGGCTGTTACCTACCTTGACTTAAGCAAGGCCTTTGGTAGTGTCTCTCATGGCATACTTCTTGAGAAGCTGTTGTCTCCTGGCTTAGACAAGTGTACTCTTTGCTGGGTGAAAAACTGGCTGGATGGACAAGCCCAGAGGGTTGTGGTGAATGGGGTTAAATCCGGTTGGCGGCTGCTCGCTAGCGGTGTTCCCCAGGGCTCAGTGTTGGGCCCGGTTCTGCTTAACATCTTTATCGACGATTGGGACGAGGAGATCGAGTGCCGCCTCGGCAAGTTTGCAGACGACACCAAGTTGGGACGCAGGGTCGATCTCCGTGAGGGTAGGAAGTCTCTACAGAGATATCTGGACAGGCTGGATCGATGGGCCGAGGCCAACTGTATGAAGTTCAACGAGGCCGAGTGCCGGGTCCTGCGCTTTGGTCGCAGCGACCCCGTGCAGCGCTGTGGGCTTGGGGAAGAGTGGCTGGAAAGCTGCCCGGCAGAGAAAGACCTGGGGGTGCTGGTTGGCAGCCGGCTGAATATGAGCCAGCAGTGTGCCAGGAAGGCCAATGGCATCCTGGCCTGTATCAGAAATAGTGTGGCCGGCAGGAGCAGGGAGGTAATTGTTCCCCTGTATTCGGCACTGGTGAGGCCACACCTCGAGTACTGCGTTCAGTTTTGGGCCCCTCGCTACGGGAAAGACATTGAGTTGCTGGAACGTGTCTGGAGAAGGGCAACCGAGTTGGTGAGGGGCCTGGAGCATAAGTCTGATAAGGAACGGCTGAGGGAATTGGGGTGGTTTAGTCTGGAGAAAAGGAGGCTGAGGGGGAGACCTTATCGCTCTCTACAACTACCTGAAAGGACATTGTAGCGAGGTGGGTACTGGTCTCTTCTATCAAGTAACTAGAGATAGGAGGAGAGAAAATGGCCTAAAGTTGCACCAGGGGAGGTTCAGATGGGATATCAGAAAAGATTTCTTTACTGAGAGGGTTGTCAGGCATTGGAACAGGCTGCCCAGGGTAGTGATGGAGTCACCATCCCTGGAGGTGTTCAAAACACACGTAGATGTGGCACTTTGGGACGTGATTTAGTGGGCACGGTGGTGGTGGGTTGATGGTTGGACTTAATGATCTTAGAGGTCCTTTCCAAATTTCATGATTTGATTCAATGTGATTTGATTCTATTCTAGGGAGCAGAACAGAGATGTAGCAAGAAAGGAAAAAAAGGAAGGGAGGGAGAACAAAGGGAGAGAGACACAAAGACTGGAAGAAGGACAAAGGAATGGAAGAGGAAAAAAAATAGTGATAGGCTGCAGGACAGAGATGGAGGAGTCCAAAAAAGACACAGGGAGCATGACAGAATGAGAGTGAGAAAAAAGGGACAGAGCAGGACAGCACTGGAGTAACAGACAACTGTGATTAATAGGCTATGAGAGAGATATGGAGGAAGAGAGAAAAGAGAAGGAACAGCTAGCTGGAGAGGGGGATACAGTTAGAAAGGATGGAAGAGGGAATGGAGCAGAGAGAAATACAGAAAAGAGAGCAAGAGGAAGCAGGGCAGAGGGCCAGCAATCGAAGGAAAAAGGGACAGGGATCTGGACAGATGGAAAAAAAGCAGGAGGAACAGATACAACACGATACGATGGGACAGGAAGTAAGAGAGAGCGACAGATGAGAATAATGACAAGAGACTGAGAGAAACACAGGAGACTGGGGAGCGAGAGAGAGAGATTAGGACCTCTGCAGAGAGATAGAAGACATGAATAAAAAGAGTAGGGAGCACCACAAAGCGTAAGAGAAAGAGAAGAACAGGAAGGACAACGGGGACAGTGAGATACAGAATAACAAACCCCCACATATTATCCAGTAATCAAGCCCATTTCAGAGTTACACAGTACCTCAGCCCCTTTGAGAAAAGTAACACAACGACCGAGCCCAATTCAGTGGCTCACCGCACCCGAGCAAATTTCAATAGGCGGCGCACCGCTAGCCGAGCCCCTTTGGGCGGCGCACCGCTAGCCGAGCCCCTTTGGGCGGCGCACCGCTAGCCGAGCCCCTTTGGGCGGCGCACCGCTAGCCGAGCCCCTTTGGGCGGCGCACCGCTAGCCGAGCCCCTTTGGGCGGCGCACCGCTAGCCGAGCCCCTTTGGGCGGCGCACCGCTAGCCGAGCCCCTTTGGGCGGCGCACCGCTAGCCGAGCCCCTTTGGGCGGCGCACCGCTAGCCGAGCCCCTTTGGGCGGCGCACCGCTAGCCGAGCCCCTTTGGGCGGCGCACCGCTAGCCGAGCCCCTTTGGGCGGCGCACCGCTAGCCGAGCCCCTTTGGGCGGCGCACCGCTAGCCGAGCCCCTTTGGGCGGCGCACCGCTAGCCGAGCCCCTTTGGGCGGCGCACCGCTAGCCGAGCCCCTTTGGGCGGCGCACCGCTAGCCGAGCCCCTTTGGGCGGCGCACCGCTAGCCGAGCCCCTTTGGGCGGCGCACCGCTAGCCGAGCCCCTTTGGGCGGCGCACCGCTAGCCGAGCCCCTTTGGGCGGCGCACCGCTAGCCGAGCCCCTTTGGGCGGAGTGATGGAGCTACAGAGCCCATTTCAAACTCGTGCAATTGCTAGAGCCAGTAACACACCCCCTTTCTATTAACCCAGCAGCAGCTACATTTACCTCGAGGTATCTACAACTCTCCCTTTGATGCCTCATTCTAACAGACACTTTCACTTACTTCAACACCTAAGTTTACCTACGGGCACTAAACGCGCATGCTTCGCTCTACACTTGCCTTTGTGATTGCCATTAGTACTGTGATTCTCACAAGGAGACCTCAGTACCTGTCTTTTTTTCTTTTTTTTTTTTTTTTTTTTTGCTTCATTTGGTCCATTACTGATTCCACATACATTCAGCTATGTCAGTAGTTACAGTCCAATTCTACAATGTACTTTTTCTACAATATATAGAACACACTTATGGCCTCACTGCTCAAATATTTGACACTATTAGTTTTATTCCTCTTTTAAGCATTATTTTTACAAATACATTTAAACTCCAAACATTTAGCATTACCTTCAGAAGAGATGCCACTATTTAGGACCTGCAATTCTCTACGGCGTGCTCTTTTCCACATTCCTCGCTCCCGTTACATCCCTCGCTGCACGTCCAGAAGTTTTACTCCCTGAGGCGACATTACCTGCACGATCCCCGTTCCCGGGCAGAAAACGAGTGCGCTCCGCTCATCTTGACAGACTGGCCGCTTCCACACCTCGGCACAAAAACAGAAATCAAAAAGTAGCATTACATCACAAACCACAAAGAGCACCCAAATATTTTACAAACCCACCACAGAAAAATACAGTTACACTCATGCACTTCACAACCCTGGCCTACTCCATGCTGGCCATCTAGTCCAACTCCCCCCACCCTTCGCCTGCAAAATCCTCAACTGTCTTCCAAAGACCATCCACCAAACAACATATTTTCCTGTGCTGACTGGCAATTACCATGTTCCAGGGCAACGCTCCACGGGAATGTCGTTCCCGGGAGCCTTGAAAAAAAAATCGCCCTGCCTGTGAAAACCCAGGCCCAAGCCAGACCCCAGTCCAAACATTGGTGATCAACATTGCCTCATGGAGCAGCTGGGACTGGGGGGGGGGGGTGTGGAGGACACACCAAAAAACAACCCATATCCCAGCTGGGTTTTTTTTTTATTCTAAGTTGTTGTGGGTTTTTTTTCTAATTCCCTGAGAAACATCTCAGCTCTACATCCAATCTGAAAGGAAAAAAAACAAAAGGCTAAACCACATAACCCTACAACGTTAGACACATTCACAACACACCACTCATTCAGATCATATGCATGCCAGCCCTCACTCTCAACTCATCCATCCTACCACCCACAGGCCTTGAGAGGCCGTCACCCCGTGCCTGCGGCACTGGGGGCCTCAAAAATTGCCCTGCCTGCAAAAACCCTGGCCACAGCCCAACCTCCTTCCAACCTCCCCATAAACTGCCCTTCCGTTACACCAATGTTTCAACATGCACCATCATCTCCACCATCCGTGCATTTTCAACCCGATACTTAGCTTTCACAGTGCCACATGTCACAGTCCAACCTCCGTAGCAGCCATGTCACCTAAACATAAGGTTCCTTCAAGCACCTCGTGCCCTGTCATCACCTGCAAAAGCAACACACAAAGCTTTTCAATAGACACTTCATCCTTGACAGAGAAGTCCTCCACCGCTTCCCACCTATTCCAAAAATAACACATCCTCACAGTCAGTGTCCTCCATGACACTTGAAAAAACAGAGCATCACAAACACAGAGCTGTCCCAAAGTTACTGATCGCTCCACGACCCATCACGCTGCTACTCAGACCTCAAGGCCTTGACCATTTCTAGAGACTTGCCACAAAGCATCCACATAAACAATATGAACACCATTGCCCAGTTACTGCCTTAGTCTATGCTAGCTCACAGTCCAGTTGCGATCCCCTCTACTCCTTGCATGCAAAGAACCCAAAGTCATTAAACCTTCTATGCTGTCTCTACAATGCCATACAATACACACACAAACACAGAGCCACGTAATTCACATGCAAATATAATGCCATACAAGGCAGTACTCTTATCTTGGTCAAGACAAAACAACTCACAGCACTGCCTTACCAGACAAAACAGAACAGGGCCAATGCAAGAGACTCTCAGATGACAGTCAATACAAGTACAGACCAAAACAATACAAAACCAATACAGAACCATAGAAGGCAAGGCAGTCTCAGATGGCAGTTGATACAAGTGCAGAGCACTGCAATACAAAACACAATACAGGGCTGTCCTGGTTTCAGCCGGGATGGAGTTAACCGTCTTCCTAGTAGCTGATACAGTGCTATGTTTTGAGTTCAGTATGTGAAGAATGTTGATAACACTGATGTTTTCAGTTGTTGCTCAGTAGTGTTTAGACTATGGTTGGGGATTTTTCAGCTTCTCATGCCCAGCCAGGGCACCTGACCCAAACGGGCCAACGGTGTATTCCATACCATGTGACGTCCCATCTAGTTTAGGAACTGGGAAGGGGGGGGGGGGGGGGGGGGGCAGTTTTTTTTGGCCGCTCGGGGACTGGCTGGGTGTCGGTCGGCGGGTGGTGAGCAATTGCCCTGTGCATCATTTGTACATTTCAATCCTTTTATTACTTACTGTTGTCATTTTATTAGTGTTATCATTATCATTATTAGTTTCTTCTTTTCTGTTCTATTAAACCGTTCTTATCTCAACCCAGGAGTTTTACTTCTTTTCCTGATTTTCTCCCCCATCCCACTGGATGGGGGGGGAGTGAGTGAGCGGCTGCGTGGTGCTTAGTTGCTGGCTGGGGTTAAACCACGACAAGGGCCATGCAATGCGAGACAATCTCACATGACAGTCAATACAAATACAGAACAAAACAACACAAGACAAAGGCAAATACAGACCAATACAATGCAAGAAAACTGCAAAACACAGCAAAGTAAAGCAGTCTCAAAGAGCCACTGGCCGCATCTTCCTTCCGACTCCACTCACGGACCCACCTCCTTACAGCGCTCGGCTGCCTTCCCCCGCCGCTCTGTGGCACGCATCTCGTCCCTCCGCATCTGAAAAAAAAAAAAAACAAAAACACAAACATATTGAACGAGTCACCTGGATGCAGAGCAAGAGCTTCACAACTCCAGAGGTCTTGATTCCATCTACAAAGACCATCTGGAGTCCAGCTACAGCCTACCATTTAAAAAAAACAAAAACACACAAACAACAACAACAAAAAAACACCACCAAAAAAACACCCCACCAACCAAAAAAAAAAACAAACCAGGGCCAAACTTTAAGCTCATCACGTGCAAAACTTAATACCTTAGAGAGTCAAATCCGCTTCACTACCCCTCAACAGCCCCTGCCACACAGCTCCAATCGTCTCCATGAAACACTATCGGCATGGCTGTCCACGCAGCCCGCCGATGGCTACTTGAGCCAAGATGACTGTACAACCCTTGCCTAAACGATCTAGGCACATCAACGTTTCACCCGTAGACTCTTATCGCTGCTCCACCTACCCCTGACTCTACATCCCCGGGCAGAGCAGCTCCAAGCCAAACACACCCGTGCGCAGAACGTCGCCACGTGGAACGCTACCAATGAGGTGATTCAAAGAGAGAGAAAACTCTCCGCAAGAAGAATGACCCCCAGACTGGAGGCGCCGTCGGGCAAGATGACCTACAGGGCCGCAACCGCGAGGCCCGGAGGTTCTACGGCAGACCCAGAGGAGTCAAACAGAACGGCCCGTTACGAGACGGCACTGTCAAAACCCAGACGACAGATGCTCCAGAAGCCTGGCGTCGAGACCTAAGGGTGTCAGGATGTGGGGAAGAAGTCCCAGTCCAAGAAAACGGACAGCTAGAGAGCAGAGCTGCCGATGCAGCCCGGAAGAACGCTGCCAAAGAGGACCGACTGGAACCCCTCGAGACCGATCCATGCTTTAGAGCTCCAAGTGCAAGAAAAGAAGCACCCGACTGGCACAGTGCTGATGAGTAAGGGCATTCGAGATGCTAGGGACAGCACCCGAAGCGCATGCCATGCTCTTCCGGCACAAAGCGCAACGAGGACATCGAGACCCGAGGAAGGTCTAAGCACACAAGACAGACTACACAAACTACACGCCACCACGGACATGGGCTGGAACTGCCCTGCCCGGCACACACAGGTCTCGTGCTGAAAAGCAACCTGCTCCCTTTGGCTGTGCAAAGGCGACTGCTTTGGGACAGCCCTCTCTCCTGCGCTAACTTTAAAACCCCTCCCTGCAATTCCCAGCTTTGTCCCTCTGCTACATGCCCGCAAAATAAAGTCAAGTCCCAAGGCCTGTAATCTACAAGGGGCCTGCCACAAGCTGCAAAGGTTCTAGGAACAATGTGGCATTCTGCGGGCAATGAGGAAAGGCATCCCAAACCCTGAAGGGCACTGTGCCTCACAGCCCTTCTGCTTGCTTCAGAAATACTAAAACTCCATATACAGATGCATACAAGACACTCACCCTAACCCCTGCTAAACAATGTCACCATCGGTCTCGTTAAGAGAGAGATCAGCAGCTTACACAGCATACAGCAGAACTGGTGAAAAAACCAAGGTTCCTTTTTCAATAAAGCTGGGAATTCCAGGAAAACACAACGCATGAAGAATTTTAAACAAAACAAACAAAAAAAACCCCACCAAACAATGCATACTATTAAACCATCTTTCTACCCCTGAACACTCAAAACAAAATTACTGACCTGAAAAGAAGAAAGAAAAAAAAAAAAGCTGCATACAAGTGTGTCATGGTTTCAGCCCAGCCGGTAACAAAGGGCCATGCAGCTGCTCGCTCACTCCTCCTGCCCCCCTCCAGTGAGATAGGGAGGAGACAGAGGAGAGAAAAGGAAAAAAAACTGGAACCTCGAGGGTTGAGATAAAGGCAGTTTACTGGGACAACACACACACAAAAAAAAAATCACAACAACAACAACAGTACTAATGAAAGAGTATACAAAAAGAGCAATGCACAGTGCAACTGCTCACCACCCGGAACCCGACGCTCCGCCACTTCCCCCACCGAAAGTCGAGTGCTCCCCCCGGCCCGCTCCCCATTTATATACTGAGCGTGATGTCTCATGGAATGGAATAGCTCCTTGGCTAGTTCAGGTCAGCTGCCCCAGCTACACTCCCAACCGCCCAGGTTCCTGTAAAAATTAACTCTATCCCAGCTGAACCCAAGACAAAGTGTTACTTTCTACTATACATGCTGCTGAACCTTGACTGGTCCTGAAGCTTTTACCTCAGGCAGACACCTCTTCCCAAAGGGTTGAGCCAGCTCCAAAGCTGCAAAGGACTCAAGGAAGAGCTGAGCACCAACACCAGAGAAACCCAGGAGCACAATGAGATTGCTCAGCAGAGGCTGTGGCTCAAATACCCTGAGCCTCCGCCCACCAGCCTTAGTGCAATCACCTGGGAAAGGGGACGGGCAAACCACCAGAAGTTATAAAGTCAGCTGGAGGAGCAGCAGCACTGTTCTCACCTGCCTTAAATTTACAGCAAATGAGACCCTGGACAGAGAAAACAACACTTACTAGCAACGACAATACCTGCTCCTGTACTACACGTGACCAGGTAAGGAGTTCAACTTAATTTTTCTGAGGCGTAGACAGAAAAAGATACGTGTGTCTCTAAACAAGGTAGGAAATTAGCTCGTTAAATGCAATAACAATGTAGTTATTAAAATCACAACAGAAGAAATGCCACTATTTAGTACCTGCAATTCTCTACGGAGCGGTCTTTTCCACATTCCTCGCTCCCGTTACATCCATCGCTGCACGTCCAGAAGTTTTACTCCCTGAGGCGACATTACCTGCACGATCCCCGTTCCCGGGCAGAAAACGAGTGAGCTCCGCTCATCTTGACAGACTGTCCGCTTCCACGCCTTGGCACAAAAACAGAAATCGAAAAGTATCATTACATCACAAACTACAAAGAGCACCCAAATATTTTACAAACCCACCACAGAAAAATACAGTTACACTCATGCGCTTCACAACCCTGGCCTACTCCATGCTGGCCATCTAGTCCAACTCCCCCCACCCTTTGCCTGCAAAATCCTGCCGGTGAGGCCAGCAGACGCAATGGTAAGTTGGCGGCTAAGCGCTAGATTGAGGCGGACTGGGAGGTTCCCGAGGCCCAGGAGCCCCAGGGAAGAGCAGAGGGACAGCGCAGAGCCAGCAGCTCTCGCGAGAGAGGCTGACGCGGCGTGGGCATTGCCAGGGGCAAGCGCGGAAGATTTAAATGGCCCTGAGGAGCACCAGCAACTGGGAGCGTGGCAAGCAGGGCGTGGTGTGTCAGAAAGGGCATGGCATGGCAGTTCGTGCAGGTAGGGCGCAGCCCCCGCCCCCCCTTCCCAGCTCGAGAAGGCTACTGAAGTGATGGGCATCGGCCTCAGAAGGAGACCCCGATATGGCTGCCACTCAGCTGAAAGCCATTGCTAAGAAAAATGTAGAAAGAGAAATTAAAATGCAACTGGGTACAGGAAACATGGGAAAGCAGTAAAAAATAGGGAGCCACAGAGGGAAATGTAGGGAAAAAAAAAAAAATTATAGATGAAGTGGTACAGGGCAGAGTTGGTAGAAGAGTAACAAGTTTTCAGGAGCCAGGCGGGCAGGTGGGCCGGTGGAAGGAGAGACAGAAGGAGGGACAGGCAGGGAGGCGAACAGAGATCTGGGGAAGGGTGGCAGAGATGGAGCGGGATGCACGCGACAGAATGCGTGACTCTCCGCAGCTCCCGGTGCCGGCGGGAGACCTTCACCGCCCCGATGCTTTTCTCTCTGCCTTGGCGGCAGGCACTTCAACACTCCTCTCCCGTGAGGCTTCCCGGTGGCTCGTGCGCGCGGCTGACAGAGGCACCGAGCTCCCGGCGCTGTGCGCTACTGGCGCGCTCTGTCGGGGATGGCTCAGAGGGATACTTCCTTGCCACGGGGGCTGGCTGTTCCTTGCTGGACGTGGCTGCCTGCGGGACCCCCTTGGATTCCCTCCTCGGACGGTTCACCTTCATCAGCTCCCTCGGGTGGGCGTGCCTGGGCAGACCCTTCCCCAGCTCAAGGGAGGGATTCCAAAATAGGACCAGTGAGCTGGATGGAGGGGGCCATAGAAATAAAACTTAAAAAGCAATAGGGTACAAGACAGGTAGGAAAACATGAAGAAATAAAGGCAGGCAGATGGACTGGGGGATACATAGAAACAAACGAGAAAGCAGCGGGGTACAGGAAACAGGAAACAATTTAAAAGCAGGGACAGGGAGGAAGATAGAGGGAGAAATAGAAAAAAATTTCAAAAAGTGACGGGGTACGATTCACATGGACGCAAATTAAAAAATAAGGCTGGGCAGCTGGAGAGAGATGTACGTATAAAGAAAATTTTAAAACCTACAGAGTAAAGGAAAGAGTGAGAAGAAAGAAAGAAGAGGAAGAGGGAGCCAGATAGAGGGAGGCATAGGTAGAAATTTTGGCAAGAAATGAGGTAAAGAGCAGAGGGAATTTCCTGGTTTTGGCTGGAATAGAGATAATTTTCTTCCTAGTAGCTGGTATAGTGCTGTAGTTTGCATTTAACATGACCATAATGTTGATAAAAGACTGATGATTTAGTTGTTGCTAGGCAGTGTTCATACTAAGTCAAGGATGTTTCAGCTTCTCATAGTGCCCTGGCAGTAGAGGCTGGGAGTGCAGACAGCTGAGCCAAACGAGCCAAAGGGGTATTCCATACCATATGATGTCCCAGCCAGTATATCAACTGGGGAAGTTGACCCCTGACCCCTGGCCCTGAGCCATGACACTGTGATCCCTGACACCGTGACCTTTGAGGCTGCAAACCCATGCTGTGACCTTTGACCCAATGGCCCTTTTCACCCTGTGACCACTGGCCCGGTGACTCTCTGACCCCTGGTGGGTGACCTTTGACTTCTTGTCGGTGGCCTTTGACCCTGGCACTTAACCTTTTGACCCTCTGATGCGGTAACCTTTGAGCTTTTGACCCCAAAGGCCTTTGACCCCTATCCTGGTGCCCTTTGACACCTACCCGGTGATCTTTGACCTTTTGACCACATGGCCTTTGGTCCCAGCATGGCAACCTTTGATCCCTGACCCTGTGACCTTTAACCCCTGACCCGGTGACCTTTGACTCCTGATCTGGTGACCCCTGACCTGTCGACCGTTGATCCCTGACACTGTGACCTTTTACCCCGTGACCCTTGCCCTCTGATGCCTGTGACCTTTGACCCCTGACTCCTTCACACCGTGACCCCTTACCCAGCCACCTTTGACCCCAGACCCCGACCCCCATGCGCTTTGACCCTGACTTGGTGACCTGTGACCTTTAAGCTTGACCCTTGAACCTTTGAGCTTTTGACCCCTGACCCCAGTGACCTTTGACTGTAACCCCGTGGTCTTTGATCTTTGACCCCATGAGCTTTTACCCTGACCCAGTGACCTTTGACATTTGACCCCTGCCCCCAGCGACATTTCACCCCAGACCCCCGTGACCCCTGACTCGGTGACCTTTGACCCCAACCCATGACCTTTGAGCTTTTGACTCCCTGATCCCGGTGACCTTGACCCCAGTGACTTTTGACCCCTGACCCCATGAGCTTTCACCCGGTGTCCTTTAACCCTAGCGACTTTAGACCCCTGAGCCCATGATCTTTGAGCCCCTGGCTGTGGTGAGCTTTGACCCCTGGGCCTGGTGGCCTATGGCCTCTGAGCCCCATGACCTTTGACCTCCGAGCCCTTGCCTTTGACTGAGT